>NW_005871070.1:1106844-1142162 GCF_000147115.1 Myotis lucifugus | reverse complement strand
GGTGCGATGGTAAATGGGATTGTTTTTCTAATCTCTCTTTCTGAAAGTTCACTATTGGTGTATAGAAATGCCTCAGATTTCTTGGGGTTAATTTTGTATCCTGCTACATTGCCAAATTCATGTATTAAGTCTAGTAGCTTTTTGATGGAGTCTCTAGGGTTTTGTATGTATAATATCATGTCATCTGCAAATAAGGACAGTTTTACTTCCTCTTTTCCAATTTGGATTCCTTTTATTTCTTCTTCTTGTCTAATTGCAATGGTTAATACTTCCAGTACTATGTTGAACAGGAGTGGTGAGAGTGGGCATCCCTGTCTTGTTCCTGTTCTTAGGGGAAATGGTGTTAGTTTTTGTCCATTGAGTATGATGTTGGCTGTGGGCCTGTCATATATGGCTTTTATTATGTTGAGGTATGATCCTTCTATTCCCACCTTTCTGAGAGTTTTTATCAAAAATGGGTGTTGGATTTTGTCGAATGCTTTTTCTGCATCAATTGATATGACCATGTGGTTTTTTTCTTTCAATTTGTTTATGTGATGTATCACATTTATTGATTTACGGATGTTGTACCATCCTTGCATCTCTGGGATAAATCCTACTTGGTCATGGTGTATGATCCTTCTGATGTACTGCTGGATCCGATTTGCTAAGATTTTGTTGAGGATTTTGGCATCTATGTTCATGAGGGATATTGGCCAGTAATTCTCTTTCATTGTGATGTCTTTACCTGGTTTTGGTATTAGGGTGATGCTGGCTTCATAGAATGAGCTTGGAAGTGTTCCTTCCTCTTGAATTTTTTGTAGTAGTCTGAGGAGGGTAGGTTTTAGTTCTTCCTTGAATGTTTGGTAAAACTCCCCTGTGAAGCCGTCTGGCCCTGGGCTTTTGTTTGCTGGAAGCTTTCTGATGACTGCTTCAATTTCTTCCATAGTTATTGGCCTATTGAGGTTTTTAGATTCTTCCTGATTGAGTTTTGGAATGTTGTATTTTTCTAGGAATTTGTCCATTTCCTCCAGGTTGTGTAGTTTGTTGGAGTAGAGTTGCCCGTAGTATTGTTTAACAATCATTTGTATTTCTGTGGGGTCTGTTGTTATTTCGCCTCTATCATTTCTGATTTGGTTTATTTGGGACCTCTCTCTTTGCTTCTTGGTGAGCCTAGCTAGGGGTTTGTCAATCTTGTTTATCCTTTCAAAGAACCAGCTCTTGGTTTCATTGATTTTCTGTATTGTTTTTTTGGTCTCTATTTCATTGATTTCTGCTCTAATCTTTATTATCTCCTTCCTTCTGCTCACTCTGGGGTTTTCTTGTTGCTCTCTTTCTAATTCTTTGAGTTGTAGAGTTAGATGATTGACTACCATTTTTTCTTGTTTTTTGAGATAGGCCTGTAGAGCTATAAACTTTCCTCTCAGGACGGCTTTCATTGCGTCCCAGAGGTTTTGGATTGTTGTGTTTTCATTGTCATTAGTGTCCAGGATGTTTTTAATTTCTTCTTTGATGTCATCGGTAACCCAATCAATATTTAATAACATGCTATTCAGCTTCCAAGTGTTTGAGTATTTTGGGTTGTTTTTATTATAGTTTATTTCTAACATTATGCCATCGTGGTCTGCGAAGATGCTTTTTATGATTTCAATCTTCTTGAATTTGTGGAGACTTTGCTTGTGACCCAATATGTGGTCTATTTTTGAATATGTCCCATGAGCACCTGAGAGGAATGTATATTCCGCAGCTGTGGGGTGAAGTGTTCTGAAGATGTCAATTAAGTCCATCTGATCTAGTGAGTCATTTAGGATTGCTGTTTCTTTGCTGAGTTTTTGTCTAGCCTATTTATCCAGTGATGTCAGTGGTGTATTAAAGACCCCTACTATGATTGTATTGTTGTCGATCTCTCCCCTGATATCTTCCAGAAGTTTTCTTATGTATGTGGGTGCTCCTGCATTGGGTGCATATATGTTTACCAGGGTTATATCTTCTTGTTGTATTGATCCCTTTAGTATTATGAAGTGGCCTTCCTTATCTCTGGTTATGGCCTTCACTTTGAGATGTATTTTGTCAGATATAAGTATTGCTACCCCAGCTTTCTTTTCCTTTCCATTTGCGTGAAAGATATTTTTCCATCCCTTCACTTTCAGTCTGTGTGAGTCCCTTCTAATGAGGTGGGTCTCTTGTAGACAGCAGATGTATGGGTCATGTTTTTTTATCCATTCAGCCACTCGATGTCTTTTGGTTGGAGCATTTAGTCCATTTACATTTAAAGTTATTATTGAAAGGTACTTGTTTGTAGCCATTTCTTTTTTTGTGTGTGTGTGGCTGTTTTCTTTCTGAGCTTGATATTTCTTCTTTTTACACCAGTCCCTTTAGCATTTCTTGCATTGCTGGCTTGGTGGTGATAAACTCCCTTAGCCCTTTTTTGTCTGTGAAGCTTCTTATTTCCCCTTCAATTTTGAATGATAGCCTTGCTGGATAGAGTATTCTTGGATTCAGTCCTTTGCTTTGCATCACTTTGTAGATTTCCGTCCATTCTTTTCTGGCCTGATGTGTTTCTGTTGAGAAATCATTTGATAATCTAATGGGAGATCCCTTGTATGTTACTTTCCGTCTCTCTCTTGCAGCCTGTAAGATTCTCTCTTTATCCTGAACATTTGCCATGGTAATTATGATGTGTCTTGGTGTGGGTCTTTTCGGGTTCACCTTGTTTGGGACTCTCTGGGCTTGTGTGACTTTTTTCTTCCCCACCTCAGGGAAGTTTTCTGATATTATTTCTTCGAATAGGTTTTCTAATCCATGTTCATCTTTCTGTTGTTCTGGCACCCCTATTATTCGTATGTTGTTTCGTTTCATGTTGTCCCAAAGCTCCCTTAGGCTCTCCTCCTGTCTTTTAATTTTTTTCTCCATTTGCCGTACAGTTTGAGTGTGTTTTGCTTCCTTGTCTTCTAATTCACTAATTCGGTCCTCCGCTTCTCCCAGTCTACTGTTGATACTTTCAATGGAGTTTTTTATTGAAGCTATGTCGCTCTTCATTTCTTCTTGGGACTTACTTAAGTTTTTGATTTTTTCATCTGTTTCTTCTAGCTTCTTGCATAAGTAGTTGAGTTTTTCATCTGTTTCTTCTTGCTTCTTGAACATCCGGTGCATGTACTCTAGGAACCTTATTCTGAATTCTTTTTCCGTCATGTTGCATATCTCTGTCTCACTTAGCTGCTTTTCTGGCGAGTCCTCATTTTCTTTCCTTTGGGGGTTTCTTTGTCTACCCATGTTTGATCTCACTGACATGACTAGTTGTTGAGTCGTTCAGTGGCTGGACCCTGGGTGGCAGTGGCTGCTCCCTGGGTGGCAGTGGTTCCTCGGGCTGTGGTTGCTCCTTGGGCGGTTGTGGTAGCAGCGGCTCCTCTGTTGATAGCAGGGCCTCTGGTGGGTGCTGTTCACAGCTGTGGTGGCTCTTCTGGCTGGTGGAGGGAGGCTTCACACACAGCAACTGTTCCCCAGGCAGAGCGTATGGTGATCAGGAGGCCGCTGTTGCTTGAATCTGCTGCGTTGATTTAAAGGCACAAAATACAACACAACAAGGCACAACGTACCAGGCACTGAACACTATTGTATTTACGATATTACTAACCCCAAATAAAGGTGGCCACCTGAGCTAAGAGAGTTGGGAGATAAGGGGGAAAGAAGAGAAAAAGGTAGAAGAGAAAAAAGAAAGAAAGAAAAAAAGGATTGCAAAAATGAAATTGGGAAAAGGGAGGGGAAAAAGAGGAGGAAAAAAAGAAAAAAAAAGTAAGAGAGAAAAGAGAATGAAGTATAAAAGGGGAGGAGACTATTTATATGAGGAGAAAACTCCTATAGGTCCGCCACTAATACCAACAAATTACAGCAACAGATTCCTGGAGATGAATACAAACTACAAACAACCAATAATATCAAGCGACGCAAGGAGAAACAGAAGCACAGAAATAACCGGGGGGGGGGGGCAGGAAAATAAAAAGAATAAGCAGTCTAACCTCACAAACAATCCTAAAAAAAAAACCCCCAATATACTCGTCAATCAAGCAAACAACAATAAAACAATGGAGAGAGAAAAGAAGAAGAAGAGAAAAAAAAAATTGGATAGTGAAGGAAGATAAGGGAAAGGTGTATAAGGATTTAGAACAGGGGATTGGACGTGGGATATATAAGCAGGGTTAAATTATGACAGGGGGTAAAAAGAGTAGGGAAAATCAAAAGCTAGAGTAGGGTAAGAGAAACAGGACAGCAAAAGGGAAAAAGTGGGGGAGATTGTTTAGCACAGAGGCAAATTGAGGTAGAGAAAAATGTTACTAAAGGAACGATGAAAATAGAATGGAGAACATTAGTCCCAAAATAAAATAAAGACAAAATAAAATGACACTTTAAAGAGTGGTAAAATGGTAGCAGTAATAATACTAGTTAAAAATAAAACAAAAAAATAAAATAAAATAAAAAAATAAAAATGTGGTAGCTGAAAGGGCAAAATCAGGTGATGGAGAAAAAGAAAAAAGAAAAAAAGGAAAAAAAAATGTTTTCTTAGTTAAAAGGAGAAAAAGTAATTTAAAAAAATAAAAATGTGCAGTAATGCAGGTGCTTCAGATCTTCTACTCTTCTTATTGGCACGCCCGGAATTCAGGAGAATGTTGAATTTCCCTCTGTTACACTGTTCCTCCGTGGTGTAAGCCACAGTCCTGATTTTAAAGCTGGCCGTAAAATCCCTTATTGCCTTATCTGTATTTACAGAAGAGTCAGTTCGTGGCTCTGCCTCTGGGTGGCAGTGTGTCTGGATTGACCTCCGAGGTTAAAAGTTCTCTCTGTCCAGAAGCTCTCTATTGTACCTGAACCAGCTCCGCCCAGAGCTGGCTCCCCAGGCGCCACTCCCAGCTCTGTTTCCCAGGCTCCCCAAAAACAATCTTCCCCTACAAGCTCTGCTAGTGACCCCAACTGGGCAATCACATGCACTGGGCCAACAATCAAACTCACAGAAGTAAGAGGAAGTGTGCAAACAAGAGCCTGGGAGGCTGTTCGAACTCACAGGGTTCCACCCTCCAGAACTGTGCGTAGTGTCTGCGCGGAGTGTCTGCGCGCGCTCAAGCCCCTGGCAACAAGTAGCCGGCTATCAGGGAAACTCTGAGGCCGCCCTTTTGCATCCAGTCCAACTATGGGCTCATTTATAGTGTTACCTTCTGGCAGCAGCCCTGCGGGAGCCCTCCCCACTTGCGGGTCACGCTGGCCTCTATGGGCGCGGACTTTGGGGGGGGGGGTAGATTTCCCCCTGCACCCGCGCGCGCCCGCGTTCCTCGCTCCAACCTTAACTGCAAACCGCACCTTTGGGGTAAGTCTAACCTTTCCGTGGAGGGGTGCAGGTCCCCTCTGGGCTCTTACAGTCGCGTTGCTTGCGAGTCATTGCCTCCGGGTTAGTAGCCGCCGGGTTAGTAGCCGATCTCTGGATGCCGGTGTAACAGCTCCCTAAGATGGCGCGGTCTCGCCGCTGCGCTGGCGCCCAGGGGGAGGTTTCAGCCTCAATCTCTAACCATCCGCATTTTTTAGGAGTTCTCTGTCTTTCCTGGCTGCAGACTGTCTCTCAGCTGAACCTCCCCAGCTTGGTCGGGCTGATTGTTACCCGTTTCAGCTGCTCGCCCCTATCTGCTCCGGGACAAAGCACCAACACGTCCGTCTAAGCCTCCGCCATTTTTTTCACAAATTAAATTTTTAAGTAATAACAAGCTACTTGTTATTTACATTCTCTGTTCTGGGATGAAGATGAGGTTGCCATTGTGCAGTGGACAAGAATTAATAGGTATACATGGGGGACACATACTGAGTATTTTAGAGATGTAATATCACTCTCTTATTTTAGGAACAATACATGCATTAATTGTATTATGTGCAATTTTACTTCTGTTTTAAACACAGAAAATACATCATTTTATCAGATGTGAAGTACTGGGAACATATAAACATAATTGAGTCTACATTTTGAAACAAAAGGAGAAACAATTTTATTTAGAATGAGTCATATATGAGTCAGACATGTCACAAATCTTATTGCATTAGGTAGTATTATATGAAGTAATTGAATGAGTAAGTAGGAAAATGACTTACAGTGATATCTAAAACTCTCTCTGTGTGTCTCTCTAGCTCTGTGTGCTGTGTGTGTCTCTCTCTCCCTTTTCATTGTTTCTTTTTCTTTTATTTCATGGTTGTTAAGAAAGTGATTTCCCAGCTCTACATCATTGCTGTTTTTACGTGTTAAGTGACTATTACATCTAGTCATTTAATATTTAAAAGCAGCTTAAGTCCCAGATAGTAATGGTGGCTATAAATGGAGGTATCTGTAAATCTTATTAAGTAAGTGTGGCTCTGTGGGCACTAAGGGGCTGTGGATCTGCTTATATTCATATACATCATTGCAAATGTGTTACAAGAAATAATAAACATTCTTTTTTCAAATACATACCCCATTTGAAAAAGAGCCTTTATTTTGTCTTGGTTGTGAAGCATTCTTGACTCCAAAAAGCCACTTTCCCTGGGTAACCCTGAGAGATGAAATCTCACCTGCAGAGTTCAGCATTGCCAATTTGATCACTGGAATGTGAAGTCCTTTTGTGGCAAGTTGAGTAGAGCAGCCGTCCCAATACACCATGCTGACATTCAGGGGGTCAGGTGGAGAGGAGAGCTCAACAGACCACAGAAGAGTAGTGTGCTGGACTGCATATCTGGCGCTTTGGCCAGACGGGTCATGCTGTGCTGTCTGTTCCTAAAACACATAGATAGGAAGGTACTGACATCAGGCCAGGCCTTGAGATATGGTCTCATGGCTTCTTCCCAGCACACAGGCCTTCTTTCTCTGAAGGCCCAGAAGTCTCATTCCAAATTTGGGAGACAAAGGACTGGAAAAAGTATAAATAAAGAGAGTTTCCTCCATATTGGGGGGCCCAGAATTTGAAAGACACATTTTTCTCTGGGCCTCCACAGAATTTAATAATAAAATGTAACTCCTGTAGTCGTCACTTCAGTTCAGCCTCTGCTTCTGCAGGGTGCTGTAACTGTAGTCGCTGGCCATGGAAGTCGGCGCTGCAGTTCAGCTCTGCTTTGCAGAATGCTGTAACTGTAGTCAGCTGGCCAGCTCAATAAATCCTCGCTTGTTGTTTAAGACCTAATTGGAGTCAGTGGTCTTATTCTCGCGAATGTTGCTCCATAACAGTAGCTGATTAAGAATGTGAAAATATTGAATTGACTTGGATTTTTATTCTTTCTGATATTTAAATTAAAAACAGGTTTTAGAATATATAGAATTCAACCTGGTAGGGAAGTTATAGAACTCTATGGAATCTCATTGGTTATACTTTGCGCAGAAAAGTAATATGAAAATTCAAAATAAAGGTTTTCTGTGAGAGGCAAAGGGAAGGGAAGGAGGTGCAGCACATTGTTACAAAGTTCCAGAACTTTCATCTGGGTGGTGTGTCTGTGGGAATTCATTTTATTATTGTACTTCATAATTCACATTGTGTGAATGTATAAGGCAAAAACATTTCAAACAGGTAATAATGTGAAAAATCAGTTTTAAAAAAAGATACAAAGACAGTTATCCCTTGGAGAGGGTATCAGACATGTTCCATGAAGATTCAAGAACATAATTTTTTTTCTGGAGAATTAAAAGATCAAACTTTCAACAATTATTAATATTTTTTATTATTTTCATTAATAACAAAGTTTTGTGTTTTGATTTTTTTTTTCTTCTTCTTCTTTTTTGTATGTTCTCCATTCTTATTAGGCTTTGAACAGCTTTTTACATCTTTGTCCACCCCTCACCTCTGCCCACCAAGACCTTGGGTCCTTTGTCCTTGTCCTTGCCCTGCAGGACTCTGTAACCTTCCTGCCTCTATAAATGCTGCTGAAGGATGTCCTCCTAAATTGGGGATATGACTTACATTCTGTATCTTTCCATCCCCTCCCAATCAATGCACCTCTCTGTGGTACTCTCTCTGCCTCTATCACGCTTCTCCTTATCTTTCTCCACTATCCTTTCAAGTGGATATCAGAGAACATTTTGACCTTTTTGATATTTTCCTTCTTCACAGATAGGTTGATTCACTACCTGCCTTTGGCATTGAAAGAATGTAAGCTTATGGGCTATCTCTACACTGGGAGTAAGCTTCTTGTAACTTCTATCATCTTTTCTTTCTTTCCTGTTTTCATATGCTTGGTTCTCAATGTTATCTTTTCAATTCTATATTGCTCATTGCCTCTGCAACCTGTGTTCCCTCAGGATTGTTTCTTAAGTTGTGCTAACTTTGTGTGTATCCTTTTGTTAAACATTGGTCATTCTCTTCTCTTTTTCTCGCACACACACATATTTTTCTGTGGTGTCCAAAATTTAAGGAGGTCTTTTTATGTTTTACTCATTACACCTGCATGTGTCTCTTTTGAAGACTGTGTCTCTCCTGTGGTTGTAATGGACAGATCACCCATGGAGATTTCTGGGACATGGCTTTACAGTTTACAAAGGTGGACTACACAGCTTTGTTTCTTCATAGGTAAATACAATATAATATAATGTGTATGTCTTAGACACACATACAGATCCTTGTCTACTGCTTTTGAGTAAATGAAACAATTAGAAGGTTTCAGAAGGCATCATGCAACCACTGACTCTTAAATGAAAATGAATACATAATCCCATGACATGGTGAAAATGCCTTTACCACGTACTAAAAAGTTTTTCATCTGCTTTACCTTAGTATTATATCTGGGAGGGATTCCTGTCGAAGTGAACTTGGGGGATAATACTGTCTTTGTGTTTCTTCCTGAATCAATCAGCTATAATCACAATAACACTATTATAAACCATTCTTAAAACACAATGGCAGACAACAATAAGCAAGTATATCACAGTTGCTGGTCTGCAGGGCACTTTGGCATCGCATTCTCTCATTGCCCTGGGACCAGCAGATGGTCTCGTTGCCTATTCTCATAGTGATGGCACAAGTGGCAAAGGAGTGAAAAGAAATGTAGTGCTGCTACTTAAGACTGAGCTCAGAGCTGGCACACAGGCATTCCCACCCACAGTGTATGTGTTGTGTGTCAAAGTAACTTATAGCTTCAATGGAATGGGAAATATACTCCACCCCTATTAGGAGGAACCTCAAAGTCCTAAGGGAAAGGACTGGGAACAAATGTGCCATCTATTTTATTGGCATTCTCTCCAATATAAAGAGGGCTTGATACTAATTATTTGACATGAAGCTCTACTGTCTTACTTAAATATTGCATTATTTTGAGAAATTCTTAAGAAATATGCTAGGTTGTATTTAGAAAAATAACACAATGTTCAGCAGGAAACATCAGGTAATAAAATGTTAAATAGCTACCTGTGATGTACAAGCCACTGGGTGCGGACCAATGAGAAAGGCAGAGTATAAGATGGCCCTTATGAAACAGCCAACCTGCCACAAGACATGCTGACAGAGAGAGATGAAGTCTCATGAATGAAACAGCCAGAGCTTCACAGCAGGCCCCCAAGGTCCCCAGGGCCCCTCAGGTTATGCTTCTGTCAGAGAAAGAGGCTTCCACCAAAGGTCTTTTCAATCTTTTCAAAGGTCTTTTCAATCTTCTGTAAAGGATTTGGAGGTCAGCCCTGAAAAATTAGTCCTCTCCAGGAGCAGGGAACTCTGATCCTCTCATTTTATGTCACAATTGCCTTCACTAGGATTAAAGACAGCTGCCCCATAACCCTCAGACAGTTATAAATGAGGCTCTAATTACCACAAGAAAGACTTCTGATCTGCAGAGCAACTTCTCTGTTAGATCAGCCTGAGATTGAGGATGGTGATTTCTGTTTGTAGCCTTGTGTGAGGATTAGCTTTTAGAGCTTGACAAACAACGTTAGCATTGGTCCTCTCTAGTCTGACTAGCAGTGAGCAAAAGGAAGTGTGGCTGTGTCCCTAAGCTTTGCTAAGCACAATAGCAGCAGCACTAAAATTCAGGACGTTTTCGGCCCCTGGGCCATGGTGGAACACTGTGGGAATGCAGAGAATTTCCTTTAGAAAGTAAACTGAACTTTTCAAAGTAGCCATAACCTGTATCTGAATTATGGCTTTAAATATGACTTTGTGTGTGGTCCATATCATTAAAATCCTGATGGACAGTTGCCGTTAGATTCTGAGACTCATCCTCCATGAGTCTCAAGATCCCTTATGAACAGAGACCTCACTTGAGGAAAGAAAAATTCAGCGTGTAGAGATAGTAGATAAATCAGAGTATTTTTAAGTTCTTTTATAAAGTATAGACACCTTTTACATATGTATTATCTCATTAAAAAAAAACAAGACATAATAAAGTTCATTCCCTAATCAATAATAAAACAGATTCAAGGTAGATATTCAACACGTGCTTGCTGAATTAATAACTAAGCAAAATTAAAGCTTGACTATTATTAGAATGAAAGAGAAGTAATTAATAAGAAATTAGTAAAGAAACAGATGGTTTTGCTACAGGCATATACTAGTAAGTGTGTTTAAGTGCATATATCGAGCACATAACAGCTGGTATACCACAATGGTGGGGGGGGGAGGGGTGAGATATGAGAGAGAGCAGCAATGTGTGTGTTGAGAACCTTCGGAGGGAGTTGACATTCTTTACTTGGTGGTGGCTGCATAGCTGTTTACTTTTTCATTTAATGGTACATATATGTTTTATATACTTTCCTGTTATATTTCACAATTAAAAATATTACAAAAAGAGAGAAAAAATGGTTTTGGAAAAATTGAAGATTCAAAGTGGATAAAAGCCTTAAATGTCAGTTATGAAACTATAAAAATCCTAGAAGAAACTAGAGCCAGCAAGATTTCAGATTTCAGACATCTCTTGCAGCAACATGTTCACTGATACATCTCCTACAAAACAACAAATAAATGGGCCTACATTAAAAACAAAAACAAAACCTTCTGCACAGCAAAAGAAACCATCAACAAAATGAAAAGTGAGCCCACTGCATGGGACACCATATTTGCCAATGATACATATGATAAGGGGTTAATTTCCAAAATATACAAGGAACTCATACAACTTAACAAAAGGAAGACAAGCAATCCAATTTAAAAATGGGGAAAGGACCCAAATAGATATTTGTCCAAAGTGGATATAGAGATGGCCAAGAGACATATGAAAAAAATGCTCAAAGTCACTGATCATCAGAGAGATGCATATTAAAACAACAATGAGATATTACCTCACACCTGTCAGAATGACTACCATCAACAAATTAACAAGTGACAAGTGCTGGAGAGGATGTGGAGATAAGGGAACCCTAGTACACTGCTGGTGGGAATGCAGACTGGTGTAGCTATTGTGGAAAATAGTATGCAGTTTCCTCAAAAATTAAATATGGGACTGCCATTTGACCCAGTGATCCCACTTCTAGGAATATATGCTAAGAATCCCAAAATACCAATCATAAAGAATGTATTGCACCCCTATGTTCATAGAAACACAATTGATAATACCTAAGATCTGGAAACAGCCCAAGTACCTATCAGTAGATGAGCAGTATTATGGAATACTATGCAGCAGTAATAAAGAAGGATCTCTTACCCTTTGAGACAGCCTGGAGTGACTTGGAGAGTATTATGCTAAGCGAAATAAGTCAGTCAGAGAAGGACAAGTATCACATGATCTCACTTATATGTGGAATCTAGTGAACAAAATACATCCACAGACATGGAAGCATGAAACAAACTGACATCTCAGAGGGAAGTTGGGAATGAAGGTGGGAAGAGATTAACCAAAGAATTTATAAGCATGCTAGAGGCCTGATGCATGAAATTCATGCAAGAGTAGGCCTTCCTTCTCCTGGATGCTGGCACCAGCTTCCCTCTGGTATCCAGGACCCAGTCTTGCTTCCCTCCAGCCACCTGCAGGCACCTAGGACCTGGGCTGGCTTCCCTCCAGCCCCAGCTTCGTCTGGAATGATGTCCAGTCTAATTAGCATATTATCCTTTTATTATTATAGATATGCATATATTACCCTTTTATTATTATAGGTATGCATAGCCCTGGGATATAGACAGGTGAAAACTTGGGTGGCAGAGGGGAGATGGGTGGAGGGGAGCAAAGGGGGGAAATTAGGGACAACTGTAATACTTTTATCAATAAAATAAATTTTAAAAAATCTAGGCTATTAGTGAATAATATCAAGTTAAATCCAATTCAGCAATCTATTTCAATAGGCATTTCTTTTTCTTTTCTAACTGAACATTTTCTCTTTATTTTGTCTTTCAAAAAAAATATGTTGAAAGTATTACAATAATACTTTTTCCCCATTAACCCCTTCTAGCCCAAAGGTCCATACTCAACAGGTCCATGCTATCTCAAAGAATAATAGATCCTCCTTTTTAAAAAAAATATATTTATTGTTGAGAGTATTACAGATGTCCCTCCTTTTTCTCCCCTTTTGCCTCCTTTCACCTGGTTCCAGCCCCACCACAGACCTTCAGCACCCTATTGTGTCCATATGTAATTTATATAGGCATATAATACTTTGATTAATCTCTTCCCACACCCCACACCTCTTCTTCCTTCCCTGTGAGATTCCTCAGTCTGTTCCATGATTCCAGCCTCTGGTTCTATCTTTTTTAAATATATTTTTATTGATTTCAGAGAGGAAGGGAGAGGGATAGAGAGATAGAAACATCAATAATGACAGACAACCATTGATTGGCTGCCTCCTGCACTGGGGGATCAAGCCCGCAACCCTGGCATGTGCCCTTGGCCAGAATCAAACCTGGGACCCTTTAGTCTGCAGGCTGACATTCTATCCACTGAGCCAAACCAGCCAGGGCTCTGGTTATATTTTATTCATGAGTTTGTTTATTTATCTATTTATTTATTTTAATATATTTTATTGATTTTTTACAGAGAGGAAGGGAAAAGGATAGAGAGCCAGAAACATTGACGAGAGAGAAACATCGATAAGCTGTCTCCTGCACACTCCCTACTGGGGATGTGCCCACAACCAAGGTACATGCCCTTGACCAGAATCGAATCTGGGATCCATGAGTCCACAGGCTGATGCTCTATCCACTAAGCCAAACCGGTTAGGGCTCATGAGTTTATTTTGTTCATTATATTCCTTGTTTGTTTATTTTTATTTTTAGAATCAATTGTTGATATATATTTATTGCCATTTTATTAATATTTTTCTTCTCCTCCTTCTCCTTCTCCTCCTCCTCCTCATTTTCCTCCTCCTCTCTTCTTCCTCCTCCTCCTCCTCCCCTTCTTCTTCTTCTTCTTCTTCTTCTTCTTCTTCTTCTTCTTCTCTCCTCCTCTTCCTCCTCCTCCTCCTCCTCCTCCTCTTCTTTCTTTGTCTAAGAATACCCTTCAGCATTTCATGTAATACTGGTTTGCTGGTGATGAACTCCTTTAGTTTTTTCTTATCTGTGAAGCTCTTTATCTGATCTGCAATTCTAAATGATACCTTTGCTGGGTAGAGTAATCTTGGTTGTAGGGCCTTGTTATTTATCACTTTGAATATTTCTTGCCACTCCCTTCTGGCCTGCAAAGTTTCTGTTGAGAAATCAGCTGACAGTCGTATGACACTCCCTTGTATGTAACTAATTGTTTTTCTCTTGCTGCTGTTAAGATTCTCTCTTTGTCTTTAACCTTTGGCATTTTAATTATGATGTGTCTTGGTGTGGGTCTCTTTGGTCATCTTGTTTGGGACTCTCTGTGCTTTCTGGACTTGCAAGTCTACTTCTTTCACCAGGTAGGGGACATTTTCTCTTATTATTTCTTCAAATAGATTTTCAATATCTTGCTTTCTCTCCTCTCCTTCTGGCATCCCCATAATACGAATGTTGATACACTTGAAGTTGTCCCAGAGGCTCCTTACACCAAGCATGTCAAACTCAAAGGCTAACACTGGCCAAATAAACAAGGTTTAAGTTTATGTGGGCTGCAAAAAAACAAAAGCTTCAATTTTTATAGAAACATAGGTTTATTTTGATAGAGTCATGCTGAATACAAAGGGCTGAAATAAATGAGTAACCATTAACATAAAATAATAGAATGTTTTAATAAAAATTAATATTTTTTCTTAAGCATTAACTTACCAGACACTGAATAACTGCCCAAATTAATAAACGTAACACAAATAAACTTATTTTTCTTGTTCTCCGCAAGCAAAATATTTCCTGTTGCACACACCAGACAAGTCAGTATAAGACTAATGACGTGGCAATTGGCTGCTAAAATATGCGCTGTTAGTATTAGTGGAGAGAAATGTTGCACCTGCACATAAGGCACGTAAGGGAAATGAATGCAACATGATTATAGTAATCAGTCAGCGAATGTTATTGTTTGTTATTAATAATTATGTATAGCAGGATATTATAAACATTAAGTTATGAAATCTTTATTAGAATGTTTCTTACATACTGTTATATTGGCTGGGCCACAAATATATTCATTGTGAAGCACAATGGCCCATGGGCCATGAGTTTGACATGCTTACCTTACGCTATATTCATATTTTTGGATTATTTTTGCTTTTTGCTCTTATGATTGGGTGTTTTTTGCTTCCTCATATTCCAAATTGCTGATCTGATTCTTGGCCTCCTCTACTCTATTTTTGATTCCCTGTAAATTATTATTTATTTCAGTTAGTGTATGCTTAATTTCTAACTGGTCCTTGTTCATGTCTTTTATGTTCTCACTAATTTTCTTGAAATTCTCAACAAGTTCCTTGAAGCTCTCATTATTATCCTTGAGCAACCTTATATCTCTTGTTTTGAACTCTGTATCTAGTAGTTTGAATGCTTCCATTTCATTTAATTCTTTTTATGGATATTTATTTTATTCTTTCATTTGTTACATGTTTCTTTGTCTCTGCATTTTGGCTGTTTCCCTGTGTTTGTTTCTATGTATCAGGTAGAGCTTCTATGTCTCCTGGGATTGGTAGAGTGGTAGTAGGTCTATGGGGCCCTGTGGCTCAGCCTCCCCAGTCACCTAAACTGGGCACTCTAGATGCACCCATGTGTGGGCTGTGTGCACTATCTTGTTGTAGTTGAGCTTTGATTGCTATTGATACTACTGGGATGAATTGACCTCCAGCTCAACTGGCTGTGAGGAACAGCTGCGACTATAGTGGAAGTTGCTGTGCAGGAGACACCCCTATGAAACAGGACTTGCTTCAGTGGGGCATTGGTGCTCACCGAGTGTTCCCCTTGAGTGTGTTGCTCATAAAAGTATAGAGTTGTAATCTGGAGTGGTATGAAGCTGTCCACTGGGGTGCGCTGGATCAGGGGCCCCTGGGAGTTGCAAAGTCGGCCACTGCTGGAGCCACCTGGCAGGAATTACAGAGAGATCTGAAGATGGCTGCTACTTGTATTGGGCTTGGACATGCCCAAGAGATGCCAAGCTGTGAAGCAAGGCAGGTTGGTGCTAGTACTGGGTCTTGGGCCTCTTCTTGAGAGGTATAGGGCATGCTGATGCTAGCTGCTTCTTGTTTGAGAGATTTTAGGAAAGACTGAAGCCTGATCCAGAACAGGCCATTCATGTGGAAAAGTCACTGCAAACAGATTGGATCGGGCTACAAATTGGGTGGGGTAGGGTCTCAGTGAATCATTAGTCCAGAGCAAACAGTATGTGCCAGGTTGATGGAGACACAGATATGGAGTCTGCTAGTCACCTCTACAATGTGGGGAGGTCTCAACATAGGAACAATGACCTCTACAAGCCCTTTTGTCTGAAGGAAAGCTATGCATGAGTTCTTGCTTGGATGCCAGACAATGTAGTTCCTCCCTATATGTCCCTGGATCCCCCAAGCCACTGCCCCAGTGCTGTAGTTCAGAGGAAGTGAGTCTAATTAAGTCTGTGTGCCAGCCCTTTAAGAGAGACTGCCTGGATCTCTGGCAGCCTTTGTGCCATTCAGCCACAATCACAGCTGATTTATATAGCCCAAGGTTATGGGGACTTCTTATCACTGGAAACCAGGGCTGAGGGGGTCTGGTGTGGGGATGGGACTCTTACTCCACACAGGAAGCCTCTGCAGCAAAGATACCCTTCTCAATTAAACATACACCACACGTTACTGTTAGAACAGCCTGTTCCATGACTCTGCCCCTTTTACCTGTCTCACTGTGATTTCTTTTTTACTTCTCTAATTGTAGGACTTCCATTCAACCAGATTTCAGGGGGTTCTGAGTGATGTTTGTTCTGCATTTTAGTTATAATTTTGATGTGGTTGTGGGAGACGCTGAGTACTGCATTTACCTACAGCACCATCTTGGTTCTCCTTGAGACCCTTCTTTTTACAACTCTATTGTATTCTATTGTGTAAATGTACCACAGGTTTTTAATCCACTTATCCACTGATACTTGGGTTGTTTTCAGATTTGCCTATTATAAATAACTAGTGGCCTGGTGCATGAAATTCATGCACATTAAAAGGGAATTAGAGAAATATTTTAATATTGCTATTTTGTTTCCATCTCTCCATCCCAGTCTCTCCCAGTCTCTGTCTCTCTCTGTCTTTCTCAGCAGTCCTCCAGGCCTCCCTGCCTCCTTCTCTCCCTCTTTCTCTATCCCAGTTGGGAGGGGGAAGGGCCAGTGGGGGAAGCTCCAAGCTCTGCCCACCCTGGAGCCTCATTCTGAGAGAGGCTCCAAGAGCAAGCTGGGAGGGATGGAAAGAAAGGGAGAAAACGCTGTGAGCTGGTAGGCACTGTGTGTGTCTATGCATGTGTGCAGTTGTGAGTGAGTGTGAGTGCTGGCCCTGCCTCCCCAGGCCCCAACCCCGCTGCCACATGTTCCCACCCACCAGAGCCTGCTGGGTGTGCAGCCTGGGCGTTAGGTCAAGCCTTCAGTCGTTGTGGATGTTACAGACCCTGGCTCTTTATATATATAGATGCTGCTATGAATATAAGAGGCCATATATTCTTTCTCATTGATCTTACAGTATTCTTAAGATATATTCCTAGAAGTGGGATCACTGTGTCAAATGGAAGTTCCATTTTTAATTATTTGAGGAAACTATACTCTTTTCCACAGTGGCTGCACCAGTCTGCATTCCCACCATCAGTGTACTAGGGTTCCCTTTTTTTCAAATTCTTACCAGCACTTGTTATTTGTTGATATGTTGATGGTAGCCATTCTGGCAGCTGTGAGGTCATACCTCATTGTAGTTTTAATTTGCATATCTCTGATGATTAGCTATGTTGAGCATTTTTTTCACATGTATGTTGGCTATCTGCATGTCCTCTTTGGAGAAGTGTCTCTTCAGGTCCTTTGCGCATTCATTAATTGGATTGTTTTTCTTCCTCTTGTTCAGTTGCATGCATCCTTTGTATAGTGCAGAAATTAATCCCCTTTCAGGTGTATCATTGGCAAATATGTTCTCCCATATAATGGATTACCTTTTCATTTTGAGGATGGTTTCCTTTGCTGTGCAGAAGCTTTTTAGTTTAATGTAGTCCTATTTGTTTACTTTTTCTTTTGTTTCCTTTCTTTAGGAGTGGCAGCAGCAGGTGCAGTGGACGGGGATGAGCGGAGCAGTGTGGCATCTGGCCCCGGCTTGGGCTCCTACCCGGCCACCTGCCACTTTGGCACTAATACATCCCTCGGGGGATGTAGGACTGCCGGTGGTTTCGGCCGATCCCCGCACGCCATGCCAAAGGGCCCCACCAGTGCATGAATCCCTGCACCGGGCCTCTAGCTGATGTATAAAAATGCTGTTGATTTTCAGATGTTAATTTTGTGTACTGCTACCTTTCTTAATTCATTTATTAAATCTAGTAGAATTTTGATGGAGTCTTTAGAGTTTTCTATGTACAATATCATGTCTTCTGCAAATAACGACAGTTTTACTTCCTCCTTTCCAATTTGGATTCCTTTTATTTTTTCCTCATGTATGATTGCTGTGTCAAGGATATGCAGTACAATGTTGAATAAGAGTGGCAAAAAACAGGAAACCCTGTCTTGTTCTTGTTCTTAAGGGGAATGTTTTTAGTTTTGCCCAGTGAGTATGATGTCAGTTATAGGTTTGTCTTATATGGCCTTTATCATGTTGAGGTATGTTCCCTCTATTCCCATTTTGCTGAAAGTTTTTATCAAAAATCGGTGCTGGATTTTGTCAAATGCTTTTTCTGCATATATTAATATGATTATGTGATTATTTTTCTTAATTTTACTTATGTGATGTATCGCATTTATTGATTTGTGAATATTATATTAGCCCCAAATATACAGAATAAATCCCCCTTGCTCATGATGTATGATTTTTTTAATCTATTGCTGGGTCTGATTTGCTAATATTTTGTTGAGAATTTTAACATCTATATTCATCAGGGATATTGACCTGTAATTTTCTTCCTTTGTAGTGTCTTTGTCTGGTTTTGAGATTAGAGTAATATTGGCCTCTTAAAAAGAGCTTGGGAGTCTTCTCTCTTGAATTTTCTGGACTAGTTTGAGGAGAATAGGTTTTTTTAATGTTTTTTAAAAGTCACTTATAAATTCCTCTGGTTCCAGACTTTAGTTCTCTAGGAGTTTTTTTGTTTGTTTTCTTGTTTTACTGCTTCAATTTTATTAGTTGTTATTGGCCTATTCAAGTTTTCTGATTCTTCCTTATTGAGTTTTGTAAGAGTGTATGTTTTTAGAAATTTGTTCATTTTTCCCAGGTTGTCCAGTTTGTTGGCATACAGTTGGTCATAGTATTTTCTTACAATTCTTTGTATTTCTGTGGTGTCAGTTGTTATATTGCCTACGTTTGTTCAGGCTTTATGTATTTGGGTTCTCTTTCTTTGTTTCTTGGTGAGTCTGGCTAAAGGTTTATCAATCTTGTTTATCTTTTCAAAGAACCAGCTCTTGTTTCATTGATCTTTTGTAGTTTTTTAGTATTTATGTCATTCATTTCCTCTCTGGTCTTAATATTTCTTTCCTTCTACTTCCTCTGGGCATTTATTTCTGTTTCCTTTCTAATTATTTTAGTTGCAGCATTAGAAAATTTATTATAGCTTTTTCTTGTTTCTTAAGGTATGCTTGTAATGCTATGAACTTTCATCTCAGGACTGCTTTTGCTGTGCCTCATAGATTTTTAGTTGTATGTTCATTTTCATTTGTTTCCAGAAAGATTTTTATTTCTTTCTTGATCTCATTGGTAATCTATTCATTGTTTAATAACATGCTATGTAGGCTCCATGTGTGTGAAAGCTTTCATTTTCTTTTTGGAGTTGATATCTAGGTTCATGTCATTATGATCCCAAAAGATGCTTGACATGATTTCAAACTTCTTGAATTTTTTAAGACTTATTTTGTGTCCTAACATGTGGTCTATCTTTGAGAATGTTCTATGTGCACTTGAGAAGAATATATATTCTGCTGCTCTGGGAGATAATATTCTGTAAATGTAAATCAAATTAGCTCTAGTGTGTCATTTAAGGTCTCTTTTGTTGTTGATTTTTTGTCTCAAGGATCTATCCAATGATGACCTTGTCAGGTTACAGTCCCCTGCTATGACTATACTAGAGGTCTGGTGCATGCAATTTGTGCACGGGTAGGGTCCCTAGGCCTAGCCAGCTACTGGGGCCGATCAGGTTCTCTGCCTCCCCACCTCCTCCTTCCCTCACTCCCTCGGTGCCCCACTAACACCACTGGTTGCCCGCCATGTTCTGTGCTTCCCCCTGGTGGTCAGTGCATATCATAATAAACAATTGAACTCTCAGTCTCCGGGTCAAACTCTCGAGGGGGCAATTTGCATATTAGCCTTAGATTATATGGGATTGCTGTTGATCTCACTTTTAAAGTCCACCAAAAAAGTTAAATATATTTAGCATTCTTTTATTGGGTGCACATATGTAAGTGTTATATCCTCATATTGAGTTAATCCATTTAGTATTATGTAATGACCTTCTTTGTCTCTTATCATGGTCTTTGTTTTGAAATCTATTTTGTCAGAAATAAGTATTGATACCCCAGCTTTCTTTTTTCATTTTCATGCAATATTTTTTTCTATCCCTTCACTTTCAGCCTGTGTGAATCTTGTGCTGAGGTGAGACTCTTGTAGACAGCATATATATGGGTCATATTTTCTTATTCATTCAGATACCCTATGCCTTTTGATTGGAGCATTTAATGCACTTATATTTAATGTTATTATTGATATGAAATTATTTAATGCCATTTTTTTCTTTATGCCTATGTACCTTTCTCTACATATTTCTTCTTCTTAAAGAGACCTTTTAGCATTTATTGCAATACTTCTTTGGTGGCACTGAACTCCTTAGCTTCTTTTGTCTGGGAAGCTCTCTATTTTGCCTTCAATTTTATAAGTACCGTGCGCTAACCGATTGCGCCACTGGAGCCCCGGTGCCTTCAATTTTAAATAATAGCCTTGCTAGATACAACAGTCTCAGTTGCAGGTTCTTGCTTTTCATTACTTTGAAACTTCATGCCAATCCCTTCTGGCCTGAAGTGTTTCTATTGAGAAATCTGCAGCCTTATGTGGGCTCTCTTGTAGGTACTAACTGACTCTCTCTTGCTGCTTTAAGATTTTTTTTGTTTTTAGTTTTGGACATTTTAATCATGTGTTTTGATGTGGGTCTCTTCGGATTCATTTTGATTGAGACTCTGTACTTCCTGAAGTTGCGTAGCTTTTTCTTTCACCAGGTTTGTAAAGTTTTCTGTGATTGTTTCTTCAAATATCCCTTGCTCGCTTTCTTCTCCTCCTGGTAACCCTCTCATGCAGATGCTGTTACATTTTATGTTGTCCTAGAGTTCCCTTAAATTATCCTCATTAAAAATTTTTTTTTGTTGTTGCTCTATTTGGCTGTTTTTTTCCTACCTTGTCTTCAAAATTGCTGTTTTTATCCTCTGCTTTGTCCAGTTCACTTTTAATTCCTTCCAGTGCATTCTTGATGTCAAGTATGGTATTCTTTATTTCTGAGTGGCTCTTATTCAGAATTTCTATATCCTTTTTCACGTTGGTGTAGTTCTCATTAAATTCATTGTTGCTATCACTGGGTTGTTGGAACATCCTTATAACTATTATTTT
The DNA here is from genome assembly GCF_000147115.1 of Myotis lucifugus. Taxonomy (NCBI): domain Eukaryota; kingdom Metazoa; phylum Chordata; class Mammalia; order Chiroptera; family Vespertilionidae; genus Myotis; species Myotis lucifugus. The sequence goes on along the minus strand of NW_005871070.1, from coordinate 1,121,119 downwards.
GAACTCTGTGTCTGATAAATTGTTCATGTCTACTTCATTTTGTTCTTTTTCTAGAGATTTTTCCTTTTCTTTATGGGTTGTTTCTTTGTCACCCCATTTTAGATGTCTCTTTGTGTTTGTTTATTTGTGTTATATAGAACTACTATGACTCCTAGTGTTCTTGGGGTGGCCTTATGTAGTAAGTTTCCTGTGGGACATGGTGGTAAAGTCTCCTTGATCTCCTGAGCTGAATGCTCTTGGAATGTCTTTTGTGTGGGTTATGTGGACCCTCTTGTTGTAATTGGGAGGTGATTATGGTTGGTCCTTTGTGGGTGGGCTCAACTTTTCCCCTACAGAAACTAGCATAGCAGGGTGGGACCAGCTAGAAATGGGAGTGCAAATCCAATTGATTGGGGTGACACAGATCTTCAAATCTTGAGAGGAAAGCTAGCTGTTTGCCTTCTAGCTAAGCAGTGCCCCATCAGAGACCCTGAGGGAAGGTTCAGAAGATGTCACACCATATGACACAGTTCTGAGTTGTGTCCCCTTTTCCCTATGAGGCTGCAACAACAGGGAAGTGCTTGGAGAAAGAGAACAAAGCTTCTCCCTCTGTTTGGGGTGGCTCTTGCCCTTGGGAGGGGAGAGAGATAGGTGCTTGCCTCCTTCTATCTTTGCAGTGCACTGCCTGAGGCCCTAATGGGGCACTATGAATAAGTGAGGTCCAAGCTCTGATTTACCCCCCCCCCCCCCACTTTCCCCAGAGGTTACAAGATTAGTTCAGTGGGTCAGCAGAAACTTGGAATGAAAATCCAATATGCCTTTGATTGGGATATCATAGGACCTTAGCCCTTGAGAAGGGAGGTAGCTGTTTTCCTTCTAGCTCCATTTCAGAGCTCCTGTGGGGAGGCTTCAAGAGGGTCACCTCAGATTTTCCAGTTCTGAGTTGTGGCTGCTTTGCCCCATGATTCCACACCTGCAGGGAAGTACAAGTGAGATTTGGAGGAATAAATCAAGGCTGCCCCCTATGCTTGGGGTGGTGCTGGCTTGTGGAGGAGAGAGAGCTTGTTGCCCTTGTCTATCTCTGCAGCTCACTGCCACATGCACTGGTGGAGACTTCCAAGAGGGTGGCTTCCATTCGACCTAGTTCTGATTTGCAATTCTTGGCTGCCTTTGGCCTGTGGAGCCAGCAGGTTTTGGGAATGCAAATCCAGGCGGCCCTCTGTTGGGGGTGGCACAGGTCCTTAGCCCTCAGGAAGGGAACTGGGCACTTACCTTCTTGCTCAGCAGCATCCAGCCAGATGGAAGGGAGGCTCCAGGGGAGTCGCACCAGATTTCATAGTTCTGAGTTGTGAGCCCTTTACCCTTCAAGGCTTCACCTGCAGAAGGGGAGGCTCCAAATGTCCCAGTTCTGGTTTGCACTTCCTTCTCTCTTTGGGTCTGCACGTGGCTGGTGGTGCTAGCATGTTTTAGAAATGCAAGTCTAGGCAGACCTTTGTTGGGATTGATATAGGTCCTTGACAAGGTAGTTAGCCACTGCTTTCTAGTGTGGTGGCATCCCACCAGAAATCCTGAAGGGTGGCTTACAATTGCACACCACCCCCTAGCTCCACAGCTGCCTGCTGCCTGAGGGCTTGACCTTCCACTGGGGATGGCACCAGCCTAGCCCATGGGAGGGGGGAGTATTGGCTCTTGTTTCCAAGCCACTCATGTCAATGTTCGTCTAAGTCTGTCAAATAGTTTCTCCAGAAAAAAAGAGTGCAGCTCAGGTCCCTTTTGGATACAGCCAACAGTCCTTTATGCCAGACTCGAGCTTGGCAGGGTGGCATGGCAGTGTTTGGAGGACAGGGTTAGTGTACTTTCTCCAACTGATTCTGTAGGAATAGAAATGATGGGCCCTGGAGATGGGGTCTGAGTGTGGTTGCTGTCTCAGGACTGGGACTTCAGAAGCCTACCTTCCTGATTTCTAGCACTATGCCAACCAAACCTTCTCCTTATGGCTTCCATATGCTATGAGTCTCCTTCCCTCTACCAGAGCTCTGGGTGAGTGCCCAAGAGCGAGCCCCTGTGTGTTAGCCTTTATGGAGAACACCTGGGATTTAAGCAGACTCCCTCCCCTTTCCAGTGGACTAAGTCTCTGCTTATTTTTGCTGCCAAATGTTATGCAGGCTCTTCTTCCAGACCCTTGTGTTTTGGGTTGGGTCCTGTAATGGGACTGAGACCCCACCCTCCTCTGGAGGGACTTTTGCAATCTCAGTATATCTCCATCTTCACAGCCACTGCCCCTGGGTATAGGGACCAGTCCTTTCCGCATCTCTGGCCCTCTTGCCAGTATGTGTAGCTTCTTTTTCAATCCTTGGATATAATACTCCAGTTCAGGTGTCCTTCTGTTGTTAATTCAGGATAATTGATCTAAATTTTAGCTGTAAGTTCAGTTCAATGCCAGGAGGTGGTATATGGATTCTTCATTTTTAAAGAATGTAGCAATTTACCCAGTAATTTAGAAATTATTGCATTTAAAGTGGAAAGTCATTACATATTATAACTGACATTATAAGGAAAGACTTGACCAAGTTTTTTAAAAATATATTTTTATTGATTTTCAGAGAGGAAGAGAAAGTTAGAAACATCAATGATGAGAGGGAATCATTGATAAGCTGCCTCCTGCATGCCCCCACTGGGGATTGAGCCTGCAACCTGGGCATGTGTCCTTAACCAGAATCAAACCTGGGACCCTTCAGTCCGTAGGCCAATGCTCTATCCAGTGAGCCAAACCAGTTGGGGCTCAAGATGTTTGTTTGTTTTTTGTTGTTGTTGTTTTTCTTTTTCATGCAGGCTACAAATGACTAAATTGTCTTGATTTTAGAACTGCAAAAAAGTGAAAATAGTATCATTTAACCTTATCTTTTATAAATAATGAAAATAAAAAACCCTAAAGTTTATAATTTCAAAAGCTGGTTATACACTGAGGCTTGAAATCTAGGCTTTTGAATTTCTAGGGCAATAATCTCAGGAAGATATCAAAACCTGCTTTTGACCATTATTATGTTTGCTTTCTTTTGCTCCAAATAATGTCTACATAATTAATCCATGTTGATGCATGTGTCAGTGATTTATTCCTTTTAATTGCTCAGTAATATTCCATTGCATGAATCCGCTATGACTTGTTCATCCATTTTCCTGCGGACATGCTTTTGGGTTTTCATTAGTCTTTGGCTATAGTGAACACAGCTTCTATGAGCACTCACATCCAAGTCTTTTGGTGGGCATATGTTGTTTGTTTGTTTGTTTGTTTTGGTGGGCATATTTTTTATTTCACTTGGCTAGAATACCTAGAAGCTGTATTTCTGGGTCAGTTGCCTAAAATTTATAAGAATCTAATAGTTCCCTCTAAAGTCGGCAGAGCAGTACCTATAAAAGTCTTCTAAGAAAGAGAATAAAGCAAGATTTATGTATCCAGGCAAAATGTAGGTCAGGTATAAAGACAGAAGACAACCTTTTCTGAACATGCAATGAATACGCAATACCTGAGCTTCTTCTTGAAAGAGTGGAGGAGAACCAGTTTTAGCTTCCCATGGTAAAATGCATGACTATGATCATATAATCCATTTAATCCCAGGACTGAAAACAAATAATATTTTTTATTATAGACTATAATGTACATTTTTTAATACCTAACAACATAGAAATGACAAGAATCACAACTGTTGATAAAAGAAGGAAGAAGTAGGGTCAGTTAGTATAAACTAATGTTTCATAGCCAAAGAACCAAAGGTATTTCAAATAGAGAAAACAAGAATTTAAAGTATAAATATACTTAAAATATAATAACAAACACTTAAAATAAAATATATAATCAACTTAAATTCAGGTGGCAGAGGGGAGCTAGAGGACAGGGCAAAAGTTTACATATCTTAAATTCATTCCTATTTATAAGGGTCAATATATGAGCCTAAAAACATAGAGGGTACAGTACCATTGGATAGAGTTAATCATTAGAAAGAAAAAGAAAGTAAAATATTTTATCCATAATAAAAACAGAAAGCATAGCATAAAATATAGTGAGAGAGCTAAGAACAAACATTTCTGTCATGTTAATAAACGTGTGCATTTTCCAAAGAAAAGAAAGCAACTTCTATTGAACCACAAAGCCAATGCAACTATACACTGTCTACAAGAGAGACAGACACACTTAGAACAAAACCCCAGTGTCCTGAGAGAACCACACAAAATAATGAAATGAAAAGTGAAAGTTCAATCTTATTTCCATACCCTTCAAGGATGAGTGCGGGAAAGGGGCTGGCTACTCCGTACACCCATGAGCTGGCTGGAGCAGACTTTACATATTAAGCTGCACTATGTCAATAAACTACTGAAGCTTGCATTCTATTTGTTTTCTCTACATTCTTCCCTAAAGGTCTTTTTGGAAATGTGGACGTTCTTTTCTGCGTCAATGGGCTAATAGTGCGGACCAGAGTAGAGACCTATCTGTGTGTCCTCCAGTTCACCAGGGTTCCAAACTGCCTCTGGATCTGAGAGACACATTATGCTGGTGTTTGACTTAGAAGAATAAAACTAATGGTGATCTGACCTGAGGACAGTGCATTCTCTCCCAGCACAGCGGCCATGCTCCATTTGTCTTCAGCCCTTTGTGGGTGAGCTGCCTGTGCTCTTGTTCCTAAGAACAGGATAGGCAAGGTGGGCCAGGAGGCAGCAGTGGTGAAACTTGGCCTCTCCAGGAAGGATATGATAAAGGAAGAATCACACTGCTATGAATAAAAATATGGAGTCTAATTTGTCTGCTGTATCTTTCATTAAGCACACAATAAGCTCCAGCAGAGAGTTCTACCTGCAGGGCAGTATAGTAGGGATGACTCTGCATTTATCTTCCTGTTACTACAGGGAGTACTTGGGTTTTACAGCCTCATGGTTGCTAGATTTTTTCTTCAGGTATAGGTATGAGAAACTAATGACACATTTAGTGATACTCAAGGACACTGCAAGTAACAGGGGGTGCTTTACTGCAAACACATTTTAGATATTTGGACTATCCTTGAAATGCAAAGCATCCTATATAATAAAAGCCTAGGTGGCGTCATGCCCTTGCACGCTGCTCTCGCGCAACGCCCTTGTGCAACGTGGTCACAAGATGGCCGCATGCACAGTGGAAGCAGGGCCCAGTGGCTGCTCCACATGGTGAGGCCTGGGGGTCCCACGGCTCTGAGCGGCACTGAGGAAGCTGGTCCCAGCATCTCTGCCACCTCACCAGGAGGAGATGGATCCTGGTGGAGGAGGCAGGGCGCGGCAGGGGAGGGCAGTTGTGGGTGGTCAGGCAGGCAGGCAGGTGAGCAGTTAGGAGCCAGCAGTCCCGATTGTCAGAGGGATGTCCCAGATTGGAGAGGGTGCAGGCCAGGTTGAAGGACACCCTGCTTTGTGCACAAATTTCATGCACTGGGCCTCTAGTAATACAATAAAATGCAAAACACTCACCCCTCCTGTGAACTCATTTTAAATAGTTCATGGCCAGGAAAAGAGTCACATGAGACTCAGTGTGAAATTTCTACTTCCCTGAGGTGACTATTTCTTCTAAGTAGACTTATGGATTCTGAAAAGCATGAACTATATGAAAAAAAACAAAACATGCTGTGGAAATGATGAAGAATTAATGTTAAAATAGTCTCAGTTCTTTTCTCCTTCTGTGTAAAGGCAGAATTCTTTAAGTCTTGGTATCTGCACATTATACATCATTACACAGACATAGCACAATGACACACAAATTAAAATTATCTTTTCAGATGCCTCATCTGCCTCATCTCCTATCATAGACATATCTCTGAAATCAAATGACCATTTAATTTAAAAGACTTAAGAGTTGGCATTTACTTTTGTGAATAGCAATAATTAGATAAATTTTTATAGAGTCCTTACAGTTAACTTTTGTGTCACCTTTATCACTGCCTTGTTCAATCAGCACAGTATGCTTTGAATCTACACTAATAAAAGACAAAGATGCTAATTGACCTTACCTTCACTACACCCAAGCTACGCCCACCAGCCAATCAGAGTAACTATATGCAAATTAACCCAACCAAGATGGTGGCCGGCAGCCATGGAGCTGAAGAAAGCTGGAGGCTTGGTTACCCTAGCGATGGAGGAAGCCAAGCTTCCCGCCAGCGGCTGTGTGCTTTGCTCAAGGCAACAAAGTTTCAATTATGGAAGATAAATAAATCCCAGATACCTGTTTCCAGCCAGCCTCCACTGGGAGCTTGGGTGGCTGGGGGTCGTGGCCAGCCTGCAAACAGCCCTCAGCCCCTCACCCAGGCTGGCCAGGCACCCCAGCAAGATCCCCCCCCCCGATCCAGGACACCCTTCAGAGCAAACCAGCCGGCCCCCACTCATGCACCAGGCCTCTATCCTATATAATAAAAGGGTAATATGCAAATTGACCCTAACAGCAGAAAGACTGGGAATGACTGGTCACTATGACACACACTGACCACCAGAGGGCAGACGCTCAATGCAGGAGCTGCCCCCTGGTTGTCAGTGCACTCTCACGGGGGGAGCTCTGCTCAGCCATAAGCCAGGCTGATGCTGCCAGCACAGTGGTGGTGGTGGGAGCCTCTCCTGCCTCCTCAGCAGCCCTAAGGATGTCCGACTGAAGCTTAGGCCTGCTCCCCGCTGGCAAGTGGACATCTCCCAAGGACTCTCGGGCTGCCAGAGGGATGTCTGGCTGCCAGCTTAGGCCCAATCCCCCGGGGAGCGGGCCTAAGCCAGCAGGTGGTCATCCCCTGAGGGGTCCCATACTGGGAGAGGCCACAGGCTGGTCTGAGGCACGCACCCCCCCCCCCCGAGTGCACAAATTTTTGTGCACCGGGCCTATAGTAGTTAAAATAAAATGAAAAGTCATCAATCCCTTCCAATCCTTTTGAGGTAGCTTTGAGTACTTTCATGATCAGATCTCAGGAAAATGCTGAACTTTGCTCTGTTCACAATGCAAATTTCATGTTGTAGTGACTCATGGCCCAGGATCTTGTATTTCAAAAGATGTCATAGGGAACAGTGTCAGCCCCACAGGCAGCCTACCTGCCATCTGCCAATCCCTACACCAGGCTAATGCTGTGCCCCTGGGGCCACCCCAAAGCAAGATCCATTTGAGGTCTTGAATGAAGGGTGCCCTTCTCTGATAGTTCACGCAGCAGGTCTCTAAACTGTGGGACACTTGCCTCACTCCACTCTGCATTGTACTGGCTGCTGAAGGCTCTGGGGAGCCTGTGAATGCTGAGTGGTCTCGATTTCTAGATTTCTTTGCCCTTATTGCCATCTCTTCTCTTTAATTTCAGTATATCATTGATCTCTGGAAAACTCAGCTCCTGACCGCAGTGTTTCTAGCCCGTTACCGCACCAAACTCTGTAAGTTCCAGCCTTGGCACGGTCTCTGTTCCCCGTAGCTGAGATCCAAACACCAATCCGATGCAATACCCAAGCTTCCAGGACTGTTTGTTCTGGAAGCAATGCCCCCAGTGTGCCTTGGATGCTGGGGAGGAAAGAACAGGGCCACGAAGATCTGCACTTGATACTGTGCTCAATACACTCATCACAAACAGAAAAATGCCCCTCTTCTCCATGTCCATAGAATGGCAGCCTTCTGTGACAGAATCATAGAGAATCAGAGAATCAGAGAAAGGGGGAGGAAAAGGAAGAAAGGAGTCAATCAGAGATGAGAGAGCCAGACAGGTGAGAAAAGGAGCGTTGGTACTGATGATTAAAACTGTAACCAGGGGGGAAAAAGTCTTCCTCTAGTAAAAGTCAACTAATAAAAAAACCTGGAAAAAGAAATTTGACACCCATTTACAGTTGGAGAAGGTTGATCAGAGGAAAGTATTGGTAACCCAAATATTCTTCCACATAGTATATAAAATATCAGGGAGCAGGATAGCTGATATTTAAAGGTTTAATAGATTTTTAGGCTTTGAAAGTATGAAGGGAGTAGCGCCCCATGAGGCATTCACATAAATAAATTAGAGAAACTATGGTGTTTTGAGTGAGTGGGTCTCAGTGAAAAGACAGAAAGATGTCCTTGTCTTCAACCCAGTGCTCTTTAAAAGGCAAAGTTTTATGAGCGAATGCAAATGACTGAGTCATGTGTATTTTTGGAGGAGTATCTTTGGCATTATAAAAAGACCCTTGGTATTAAGAAGGCTGGATATAACATGAAAAATAGTCAGCAAATGACCATGTGCAGTAGAATGTTGTGACATTTTCAGAGAGCTCATTTCTTAGAACAATCTCTCCTCTGTGCCCTTCTATAGAGATGCTAGGACTGCTGAAATCATGCCCCTCTGGGATTCAGTAGAACTATTTTTACATGTGCAAATGGATCAGGGTCTCTGAAATAAAACTACTGGGCTAGAAACTCCATTATCCTACAACTTCCAAAACCAAAACACATCTTCACTCACCACTCACAGATTGCCAGCCATTGGGGGATGAACAAATGCATTTATTTTGCTTTGATATTCAGAGCAGTACAGACATACGTTTATAGTTCTAGAAAGAAAAACATTTCCAAATCATTGCTTGTCCACGATTATGAAGTTATTCTACCCATTCTGAGGTAGTGGGATCAGTTTTGGGGAATATTTTTCCTACAGTCCTATTTAAAATGCACTTCATTGATTTGACTCATTCATTGTGTTGGGAATCTTTCAAAATATCAAATAATTTAATAACAGCGAACACTCAGCGTCAGGCAGTTTGAAGCATTTAACATGTGTTTACTCATTGATTCCTCAGTAGGGTGATTCTATCTAGCACCATTAAGGTGAGTTCTTTAACTCTGACAACTAATTGAAAATTTGACAGTTATAGCTTCCTAGTATGATGACCAGAAATGAGATAACAGTGAGAAACTAAGCTCATCTGTCAAGTCAAGAGGTCAGAACATTTTCTGCCATAAGCCATGAAGAGCCCAGGAGGCTGAAATATTAAGATGCTGAAGCTGACAAATGACTCCTGTTGTATTTGGTCGTCTTGGGAAGAGTGATATTTAATCTAAAGGCTACAGTACTTATCTCAGTGCAGGGATTTTATACAATACTAGAGGCCTGATGCATGAAATTCATGCAAGAGTAGGCCTTCCTTCCCCTGGCTACTGGCACCGGCTTCCCTCTGGCACCCAGAACCCAGGCTTGCTTCCCTCTGGCCCCAGCTTTATCCGGAAGAACATCTGGTCTAATTAGCATATTACCCTTTTTATTATTATCAATGAACTATGCATAAAAATGGAAAATGTCGGTATGTAGTAACTAAATATGTGCCCATGTTTTAGTCCAACACTGTTTCTTAAGAACCTTTCATAAAATGTGCCTAGGAAGACTTTTATAAATAAGTTCTGCCCAGAGCCTATCATTTGTGAAGGTAGTCATTGGTCTCACCCTGCTAAGTATGCTTTGTGTGGATACAGTCAACATTGAAATAAAAGAATTCAATCCCATTACACTGGGATTCTAATAAATCAATGGATTTGTAATTAGTTTGCCATTGGAGGGAGTTGGTGACATCTGAAACATTTCTTAAATTCCCTTATGGTTTAGGTATGTTCTAGGAAACCAAGATGTAATCAGCAAGAGAGTCTCCTATCCTATCCTATACTAATAAAAGACAAACATGCAAATTGACCATACTTTTGCTACGCCTTAAGCCATGCCCACCAGCCAATCAGAGCAACTATATGCAAATTAACCCAACCAAGATGGCAGCTGGCAGCCATGGAGCTGGAGCGAGCAGGAGGCTTGCTTGCTCCAGTGATGGAGGAAGCCAAGGTTCCCCGCCTGCCACGGCCCGGCTCTGAGCTCCACTCAAGGCAACAAAGTTTCAATTATAGAAGGTAAATAAACCCCAGATACCTGATTTCAGCCAGCCATGGCCACGGAGCTGGAGCGAGCAGGAGCTGGCTCTGAGATCCACTGAAAGCAACAAAGTTTCAATTATTGAAGGTAAACAAACCCCAGATACCTGCTTTCAGCCAGCCGTGGCCACGAAGCTGGAGCGAGCAGGAGTGGGTTGCCCCTGGCAATGGAGGAAGCCAAGCTTTCTGCAGGCCTCCGCTAAAGGCAACAAAGTTTCAATTATAGAAGGTAAATAAATCCCAGAATAAAAAAAAGAAAAGAAAAAAAAGAGAAGCTGGGAGCTTACGTCGCCAGGGTGCTTGGCCAGCCTGAAAATGGCCCTCAGCCCCTCACCCAGACTGGCCAGACACCCCAGTGGGGATCCCCCACCCTAAAGGGGGTGTGGCCAGCCTGAAAACAGCCATCAGCCCTTCACCCAGGCTGGCCAAACCTCCATGGGGTGAGGGTCCCCACTGGGGTGGACATCCTCCGAGGGGTCCCACACTGCAAGAGGGCATAGGCCAGGCTGAGGGACCCCCCGAGTGCATGTGCACTGGGCCTCTAGTATAAACTAAAATCTGAAAACCACAGTTAATTCAGTACAGTTATCCAAGGATAAAGGAAACTTGCATTCTGGTGCATCAGTATCAGGGGAGCTATGAACACCACTCTTTCCTTCCTCATGGTATTATTTTATGCCATAAAACGTTCTTAGCCCCATATGGGCTACATGCATCACAGCTTAAAGAGTACCTTCCCATATGGCAGAAGTGATTGCCTTTAATGAAAAGTTTGTCTTTAAATAATTATCCTTCCAGATCGGACTAAGGTCATTAATGACTGTTCCATTGTTTACACAACAAAGGATGCAGTGCCAAAAGTTTCTAGTTCCCACTCTTCTTAAACTTACAATCTAAAGTCCAGAGGATAGGAGAGGGTGTATATAGCAGATCCACTGATAACGAAAGGCAGTTAGGATTAACTACAAGATAAATGGTGAGTCAATTACTTCTGTCAAAAATCTCTCATCTCAGTCACTCAAAGGCCAGATTTATGGGGAGAAATGCTCATTGACAACCCTCCAGACTGCTGGGTACAGAGCTGCTTTCTCTGAGCACAGGGGGCAGGTAGTATCCATCCTCCTGGGGTATCTAGCAGCCTTTCTCACACCAACAACAGCCAGCCAGTGTGATGTTCCCATGAAACGCATTTTTAAGTGCTCTCATATATAAGAATGTAGTTGGATGGAATTTTAAATTTATCCAATGAAAAATTGTTTTGTTTAATTTTTATTCCTGCTATGATCAAACAAAATAAATGGCATAAAATCACCTCAAACTAATTTATTTTTCTAAGTCCTTTAAATGACCTTCACAAACCAATAGCTTTTTCTCTTTCAAGTAAATAATGTAAAGCCTTGGCTTTATCACAGATCCTAAGAATTGGCAACGTATTTTACTGATGCAACATTTTAGCAAATCACAACTCAAATAGGAGAGAAAAAGGTTTTCTTCTTGCTTTCCAGCACTATAGGTCATAAAGTAAGTCAGGCAGAGTATAAATATATAAAAATGCATTACCGAAAGCAGTGAATTTAACTTAGCAGATGTCTTTCTACATTGCTATAAAGCAGTAACTTTTAGAAAAATAATTTTTCATGGTTGTCATTCTAAATGTTTAGAGTAGCAGTATAGCACTTAATTAAAAAATATATGAAATATGTGAAAAATGAAATATCTTCATTTCAAGCACACAAGACTTAATATGGACATAAACAACCAAGGTACACATGGGATGAAATTAAAGTAGGTTCAAACAGAAACAGGTGTGCAGAGAATTGTTTGGCTTTTTTTGACAGATAGAAGACAGTCTCTTGAAGTGAAGTTCCCTACCCCTGATGCTCTGAATGTCTCTAAACCAGACTTCAGTAAAACTGCTCACTGCAGTACTAAGAACTGTAAAAAGGAAATAACCCAACTGTAAGGGATAAAGCTTATTCCCACCTTGGAATTCTATATGGTACCTAAAATGTGTCAGTATGGAGAAATTTCAAAAACATGATGTCAAGTGAAAAAGTTGCAAAAGAGACACATATGGAATACTATTTAGAAAACACACAGCAATATTATATACTAGAGGACTGATGCATGAAATTTGTGCAAGAGTAGGCCTTCCTTTCCCTGGCTGCCAGCACCAGCTTCCCTCTGGCACTTAGAACCCGGGCTTCCCTTGCAGCCCCAGCTTTATCCAGAAGGTCATCTCGAAGGACATCTGGTCTAATTAGCATATTACACTTTTATTATTATAGACTAGAGGCCTGGTGCACGAAATTTGTGCATGGGGCAGGGAGGATCCCCTCAGCCCAGCCTGCACCCTCTCCAATCCAGGACCCCTTGAGGGATGTCCAACTGCCGGTTTAGACCCGATCCACAGGACTGCTGGCTCCTAACCACTCACCTGCCTGCCTGCCTGATGGCCCCTAACTGTCCCCCTGCCAGCCTGATCACCCCTAACTTCCTCTGCCTGCTGGCCTGATCACCCCCTAACTACCCCCCCTGCCGGCCTAGTCTCCCCACGCAGCCTGCTGCTTGGTCATTTGGTTGCCCCTCACTAACCCCCCTGCCAGCCTGGTCGCCTCTAACTGCCCCCCTGCCAGCCTGATCACCCCTGACTGCCTCTGCCTGCTGGCCTGGTTTCCCCCAACTCCCCGAATGTGGGCCTAGTCACACCACGCAGCCTGCTGCTCGGTTGTTTGGTTGCCCCTCACTAACTCCCCTGCTGGCCTGGTCGCCCATGCAGCCTGCTGTTCAGTTGTTAGGTCGTCCCTTACTGCCCCCTGTCCCCCCGCTGGCCTGGTCATCCCACGCTGCCTGCTGTTCAGTTGTTTAGTCATCCCTTACTAACCCCCCTGCCTGATCACCCCATGCAGCCTGTTTGGTCATCTGTTCAGTTGTGATGGTCATTTAGGCTTTTATATAGATAGATTGTTTATAGAGTCAAATACAAATTTAAAAAAAAATGTTAAATATATATGGAGATGACACATTCCAACTCCTAGATAGTGATTATCTTTGGGGAGGAACCAAATGGACAAAGGAATTAGGATTTAGGTATCTATATAATTTTATTTTGAAAGATAAAGAAATCAGATGAAAATTTGACAAAAAAGGTTAAAATCTGTTAAATCTGGAAACAGTGCTATACTGCTACTCTACATGGGTGGATATTCTCTTATTTGTTACTAGTTTAAAATATATTATTAAAAATTAAATAGAAAAAAATCAAATGCCTCTGTATATATTTTATCATGGTCATTGGAGTATACTGGCATATTATGACTAGAATTAAACTATATCTTCTTGCTAGTGCATTAACCATTTAGTTAAACATTATAAAGCTAATATATTCTCTCATTTCTCCTTTCAACCAATGGAATGTGGTTCTCAGCTTTTCCTTATCATTGTCTTGAAAAATACTACTATCAAACTACTCCCTTAGCTAAGGCCATTTGTGACATTCTCAACCCCATCTAGAAAAGTAAGAAGCAAATTCCTAGTAAATAACAGATTTTACCAGTATATAAATTCTATTAGAGTTTCGCTTAGTAATTGTCAGCACAAATGTTATGAACTGCACCATTATGGGCTAAAATAAATTTTTAAAAACACTTAACTGGGAAGAAATTTAAGCATCACAAAAACATAATATATCTATACTAATCAAAGGGTAATATGCAAATTAACCATCACTGCGACAAAGATGGTGGCACCCATAGCCACAAAGATGGTGGTGCTGGCCGGAGCCACAGAGCTGCCAGAGCGGGAGTGAGGCTTGGTTTGTTTCGTCGCCCCAGTGATGAAGGAAGCCAAGCCTCCCGCATGCCCTGGCCAGCTGCTGAGGGCCTGCTTCTGGGCGGTGGCCATGGAGCATGCTGGGGAGGGTGGGATGCTTGGCTTCCTTCAGGCGGGACACTTAACTTCCTTCGTTGCCCCAGCCGGCTCCATAGCCACCGCCCAGACAAAGCCATAGTGGCAGGGTTGAGGCAGAGGAGGTTAGGGATGATCAGGCCAGGAGGAAAGGGCAGTTGGGGGCAATCAGGCCAGCAGGGGGGTGCAGTTGGGGGCAATCAGGCCAGCGGGGGTGGGCAGTTGGGGGCGAGCAGGCTGGCAGGCAGAGTGATTAGGGGTGATTAGGCAGGCAGGCAGGTGAGTGGTTAGGAGCCAGTGGTCCCGGATTGTGAGAGGGATGTCCGACTGCCAGTTTAAGCCTGATCCACAGGGATTGGGCCTAAACCGGCAGTCGGACATCCCGCAAGGGGTCTCAGATTGGAGAAGGTGCAGGCCGGGCTGAGGGAGACCTCCCCCCATGCACAAATTTGTGCACCAGGGCACTAGTATATTAATATAAAAATA
>NW_005871070.1:1074779-1106709 GCF_000147115.1 Myotis lucifugus | reverse complement strand
GTCGTATAGTAAGCAGTAACAGAGACAAACTCGCTACAAGTAGTAGGGGATTATAATGGAACCATAGAGACAGGTATGTGACAACTCTTACCGGAGGCCTTTATTTTGAGAATAATAGTAAATCATGGTTTACTTATCATGGTAGTTCTAAGAGACAAATATATGCTTCTGAACAGATGGATTAAAGTAAGAATTGTGACTTCTGAAGAAAAATTCTGTGATGTTTAGGATTCAAACTTTCCTGGACAATCTACAAGAAACAAAAAGATTAGAGTGGAAAATAGGATGGATAATTATTTCAATTCTTACTTCTGAGTAAGAAAGAGTCTCAAAATTTTGAGATGAACCCATAAGTGTTTGATTATATTACTTGAACCTTCAGATTATTCTGAATGCTCTAAAACTGCAAACATGCTATCTGCTTTTTAATTATTTGTACCATTTTCTAAAGCATTAATGGAACAAAGAAAGCTTAGTGACAAATGGAACATACTGTGTTTAAAAAGATTCAGACTTGTGGAGGTGTTAAAGAGTAAAATTCCTTAGGAAATTCAACCATGTGCTTTGTGCCTTATCAGCTCTGCATAAATAATGCAGCCTGTCTGCCAAATTAAGAGTCTCATAATAGGTTGCTCAGATGGTGTTATTAGCGAGAGACTTGGACTGTGCTGAGCTCTCCTGAAGGAAGTGGGTAGATGACATTGGTGGATAAGGAAACTGCATATTAATGGCAAGAACACAAAATTAAAAATGACAGAGTAAGTGTGAGATAGGAAAACAGACTGTGAAAGGATTTTAGTGAGACAAAAGAATTCTTTTCATGAAATGTGATTAGGCATCTGTTATTTTTAAGGAAAGGAAATAAATGTACTATCAGGACACATTTTTCTGACATTAATGATTAAGCAGTGGGATTGCACCACCCCCTTCATTTTTTAAAATTTCCATTTTTGATAGATGAATACTAAAGTAGGTCTCAGACATGAGTAATTTTAGCCTAGAAGCTACAAGAAATAAAAAGGATTTGGAATGAAGGTTGTGAAGTCAAACATTGGAGCTTCTTCAAGTAGTAACAGCATGTAGTTATATTAGATGTTGGTAGATTCCCCTCCCAGATGTTTTTTGTTTGTTTGTTTTAAAGCCTCACCTGAGGATATTTTTCCAATGATTTTTAGAGAGAGTGGAAGAAAGAGGGAAAGACAGAGAGAAATACTGATGTGAGAGAAACACATTGATTGGTTGCCTCCTGCACACGCCCTGACCAGGGCCCTGGCCAGGAAGGAGCCTACAACTGAGGTACATGACAAATTGGCTTGGCCCCAGATGTTTTTTAAAACACCCTATATAACCTTAATAGAGACAAGTCCTTGCAGAATAAAGTATTCTAAATAGCCATTTAATTAATGCCCCAAACACAGAATAGTATTTCAATCCTCTGGGGATCCTTAGAGATTTTTAAAAATTAAAGCAGCTCTAGAAATTACATTTTTTTTTTATAGCAGCAACTGCATTTGGATACTATTAATGTTATAATTCAGATTCCTCTTTAACTGTTTCCTTGAAATTGACTGCTCAGGTTTCCTATATCATTGTCACTATTGAATAATAAATTTAAAGAATGATTATTGAATAATTAATGTATACAAGATGATGCTATAATGTGGGGGTGGAAAACTAAAATAAGGTTACAGCTCATTCCTTGTTTGTAAGAAAAGCGTAATATCTAGTAAGAGATATTCAGGAAATGTGTTATCTGGGAAGACTTTATGGAGAAGGTGGAGTTTGAACTGGGCGTTGATGGATTCTTCATATTTTAAGAGCCAAGGCTGGAAGAAAAAAGTGTCTAAGAAAAATCAGCTATTTTAGGCCCAGTAAAATCAGCTATTTCACACCCACTTACATAAGAAGAAATTTAATGCCAAAAATGACTTTGTAGCTGAGATTTAATTAAACTAGGATACTTGCTATACGAACATGCAGAAATTTCTAAAATAAATTAGTGGTTCATAACCTGAGAACTTCAGACCCCTGGAGAGATCACTGAATTATTTTAAGCAGTCCATGAATGGAATCTTAGCCCAGGCAATAGAATTAATAAATCATATTATCAGCAACTATGAACCACTATCTTTCAAAAGCCATTGTGAGTGATAAAGAATGCATTCAGTTAATAGCACTATTACATATTCTCAATCAGTTACACTAAAAGAATAACTACCGATTCATATCATTTCATTGATTTATTCAGATTAAAGAAACTAAACTATATATAATATACATTACATTGTATTACTATTTTTGTCTGCATTATTAATATATTATGAGTATGTTGTTGTTGTTGTTGTTTTTAAATATAGTTTATTGATTTTTTACAGAGAGGAAGGGAGAGATAGAGAGTTAGAAACATTGATGAGAGAGAAACATCGACCAGCTGCCTCCTGCACATCTCCCACTGGGGATGTGCCCGCAACCCAGGTACATGCCCTTGACCGGAATCGAACCTGGGACCTTCAGTCGCAGGCCGATGCTCTATCCACTGAGCCAAACAGTTTGGGCATGTTGTTGTTTTTTTATAGTTCATGGTCTGCTTGAAATAATTCAGTGATCTCTTCAGGGGTCTGAAGTTCTCGGGTTGTGAACCAGTCATTTATTTTAGAAATTTCTGCATGTTCTTATTTTAGAAAGAGAGGAAGAGATGGAGAAAGAGAGAGAGAAAGAGAGAGAGAAAAACATCCACGTGAGAGAGAAACATCATGCGCCCCCACTGGGGATTGAACCTGCAATCTAGGTATGTGCTGTGACTAGGTACCACATTTTGCAACCTTTTGGTATACAGTATGATGCTCCAGCCTACTGAGCCACATGGCCAGAGAACAACTATGTTTTTTACATACTTTTTTTTTTTCAATTATAGTTTACATTCAATGTTATTCTGTATTAGTTTCAGAGGTACAGTGTAGGGATTAGAAAATCATGTACTTTACAGAGTGATCACCTGATGTTTCAAGTATCCACCTGGCCCCATACATAGTTATTACAATATTATTGACTATGTTTGTAATTTACATCTCTGTGATTATGATATGGTTTTATCTAAACAAATATTGAGCTTATAAATAATTTCAAAATATTGACTGGTATTTTGTTCTCTTCTATACTTTATTTAAACTTTTCTTATTATTGAAAATTTAAGTTCTAATATTTCACTGTTATAAGTTATGTAAACATTTTGCCATGGCTAAAAATTATGTGTTCCCTTAATTACCCTATATAATAAAAAGGTAATATTCAAATTAACCCTCACACCCTCACAAGATGGCTGCCTATAACCAGGCCAGCAGAGGGGTTAGTGAGGGATGACCAAATGACTGAACAAGCAGGCTGCGTGGGGTGACCAGGTCAGCAGGGGGGTTAGTGAGGGACAACCAAACAACTGAATAGTAGGCTGCGTGGGGTGACCAGGCTGGTGGGGGGGCCGTGAGGGGTGACCTGGCTGGTGGGGGGGCAGTTAGGGGTATGAGGCTGGCAAGGGGGGGCAGTTGGGGGTGATTAGGCTGGCAGGGGGGACAGTGAGTGGTCACTAGGCCAGTTGGGGTGGGGGGGGACAGGTGGAGGCAACCAGGCCAGCAGGAAGGGCAGTTAGGGGCGAACAGGCCAGCAGAGGTCCCGGATTGGAGAGGGTGCAGGCTGGGCTGAGGGAATCCCCCATGCATGATTTTCATGCACTGGGCCTCTAGTTTTAGGATAAATTCTTATATGTGAAGTTGCTAAATCAAAAATTACATACTTTTAAAGATTTCAATATACATTGTTAAATTACCTTCTCAAATATTATATCATTACTAGAGGCCTGGTGCACAAATTCGTGCATGGGTGGGGTCCCTCAGGGTGGCCTGCAGGTATCAGGCTGAAACATGCAGTCCAACACCACCTGCAGCTCCTACCTTCTGGTAACACTCATCCCGGCCCCACTGCGCCTGCCGGAGATTCACGCCCAATCAGTCCCAATCAGGAGAGGCTTGCGCCGCCGTAGCATACAGCATAGGGAATATAGTCAATCAACACTAATAAAAGACAAACATGCAAATTGACCGTTCCTTCGCTATGCCTTAAGCCACGCCCACCAGCCAATCAGAGCAACTATACTCAAATTAACCTAACCAAGATGGCGGCCAGCAGCCACGGAGCTGGAGCAAGCAGGAGGCTTGGTTGCCCCAGTGATGGAGGAAGCCAAGCTTCTCGCCTGCCATGGCCGGCTCTGAGCTCCACTCAAGGCAACAAAGTTTCAATTATAGAAGATAAATAAACCCCAGATACCTGCTTTCAGCCGGCCATGGCCATGAAGCTGGGGTGAACAGGAGGCTTGGGTTGGCCCTGGCGATGGAGGAAGCCAAGCTTCGCACCCGCCCTGGCTGGCTCTGAGCTCCACTCAAGGCTACAAAGTTTCAATTATAGAAGGTAAATAAATCCCAGAATTAAAAAAAAGAAAGAAAAAAAAGGAGAGGCTGGGAGCTTCCATCGCCACGGGGCTTGGCCATCCTGAAAACGGCCTTCAGCCCCTCACCCAGGCTGTCCAGCACCCCAGTGGGGACCCCCACCCTAAAGGGGGTGTGACCAGCCTGAAAACAGCCATCAGCCCCTCACCCAGGCTGGCCAGGCTCCCCAGTGGGGACCCCCACCCTGAAGAGGGTGTGACCAGCTGTAAATAGCCATCAGCCCCTCACCCAGGCTGGCCAGACACCCCAGTGGGACCCCCACCCTGATCCGGAACACCCTTCAGGGCAAACCAGCCAGCCCCCACCCGTGCACCAGGCCTCTATCCTATAAAATAAAAGGGTAATATGCAAATTGATCCTAACAGCAGAACGACTGGGAATGATTGGTCACTATGACACACACTGACCACCAGGGGGCAGATGCTCAATGCAGGAGCTGTCCCCTGGTGTTCAGTGCGCTCCCACAGAGGGAGCTCTGCTCAACCACAAGCCAGGCTGATGGCTGCCAGCACAGCAGTGGTGGCGGGAGCCTCTCCCACCTCCTCAGCAGCACTAAGGATGTCCGACTGCAGCTGAGGTCTGCTCCCTGCTGGTAAGTGGACATCCCTCAAGGGCTGCCGGGCTGCCAGAGGGATGTCTGACTGCCAGCTTGGGCCTGATCCCCCAGGGAGTGGGCCTAAGCCAGCAGGTGAATATCCTCTGAGGGGTCCCAGACTGCAAGAGGGCATAGGCCAGGCTGAGGGACACCCCCCGCCCCCGAGTGCACAAATTTTTGTGCACTGGGCCTCTAGTAATCTATAAAAGCCTAAGTGACCGTGGCAACCAAAACAACCGAGTGGATGACTGAGCAGGCTGCGTGCAACCAGGCCAGCAGGGGCATTAGTGAGGCCGACCAAATGACTGAGCAGCAGGCTGCATGGGGCAACCAGGCCGGCAGGGGGGTTAGTGAGGGATGACCAAACGACCAAGCACAAGGCTGCGTGGGGTGACCAGGCTGGCAAGGAGGGCAGTTGGGGGTGACCAGGCCAGTAGTGGTGGCATTAAGAGGCGAACAGGCTGGGGGAAGGCAGTTAGGGGTGATCAGGCCAGAAGGGGGGGCAGTTGGGGATGACCAGGCCAGCAGGGGGGGCCATTAGGGATGATCAGACAGGCAGGCACGTGAGCAGTTAGGAACCAGTCATCCCAGATTGTGAGAGGGATGTCTGACTCCCCAGGATCGGTCCTAAACTGGCAGTTGGAAATCTCCCGAGGGGTCCCAGATTGGAGAGGATGCAGGCTGGGCTGAGGGGACACCACCCTCCCCCCACATGCACAAATTTTGTGGACCAGGCCTCTAGTATTCTAATAACTATGTATGGTATCAGGGGGTGATAAACTTATCAGGGGGCCCACTATGAAAGTTTGTATGAATGTCTAACCACTATGTTGTATACTTAAAAATAATATAATATTGCATGCAACTATAATTGAAAAATAAAATTTAAAAAATGAAAGTAAAAAATCTTTAAGTCTTTTATGTGTGTCTCAGATTAACAGACAGGTTCCCCATAGTTATCAGGAACTGCACACAGTGTCTCCTGTCATCAACCACTCATACACTGCCTAAGAGATATTCACTTTGTTGAAAGCCCTTTTATTTTTGTAGCCTGAAAGAGTTGAAACTCAAGGGCTACTGAAAAAGAAAACCAATGCACTATGAAATGACCTGGTCTCCCAATATGTACAAGCATGTGAGAAAAACTGCTTTCCCTTGAAGTGGATCTTGTTCCTTCAACAGGAGCAGTATCCACAAAGAGAGGAATGATTAAATGTGGTCTCTGAGAATGTGGTAACATGCTTCCAATTTATCCAGAAAGAAGAAAGCAATAGAATTGGAATTTTTATCAGTTTGGGAAACTTAGAAAAAATACCTTCAAGGCACATATTCACTGTTTTCTGTGTGTGGCAGGGGAAAAAGAATGATTTGTTGGAAATGATTCTAGTGATTAAAATATATAAAAGCTTTACCCCTATTTGATTTCTTTAAGTCTTGTTTTTTCCTATTTACAGAGGATTGGAAAATATTATTTGAAAGGAAATGTAGGAGTAATTTCTATTCATTACACTGTGAAATCTCTGAGCACATATTTCAATAATCTTATGCCTATAACATGAAAGTAAAAAATGTTTCACCTGAGAAAGAGGAAATGATGATGTGAATAGGGAAAGAAGATATAAAAATTTTTAAAAACTTGAAGTCCTTTAAAATACTTGGATATGATATTTAATTCTATACCTAGGTCCTCTTCCCTGATTTGTTATTTGATTCTGTTTTCCCTCAAATATTGGATCAACCTATCTTTATGTAGCCTTGTTTATTAGAGCTTCAGTTTACCCTACCCATTCACAATATCTTACTTCAGTATCTGTTGTTTTGTTGGATGCTAGAGAGAGGAAGCTAAGAATCTCAGGCAAGAATCCAAAGTCACTTTGTTCAAATAAACTCCCACATGCACTGTTCATGAAAAAGGGTTTAACTTTCCAGACAATCATTGAGATCTATCAAGGGAATATACATAAATCAGGGGAATAGGACTGAGGTCCAAAGAAGAAGAGGCAAACTAGTTAAAATTCATCATGTGTTATCTGAGCTTGAAAGTAACAGAGCAGCTAGAGGGATTTATGGGAATTCAAAACAGACTGGGATATAGGAAAAAATATCAATAAAGCTTCTTAAAATGAAATAATCCAGACAGACAATACAAATTGCTGCCCTAAAGTACTAGTTACCAATAAATATGACCTAAAACATAAACACTCATTTATCAAATGAAGCTGATGCCAAACTCTTGCATTATGGAGCTGTTGACAACTGAGCTCTATGGGTAAACTGGGAGGAAAATCATACTGTTTTAGGTGGAAGGGGGTTACTCCAGAATTAACAGAAAAATTGCAAAGATTTAAAAAATAATTTCAACATGCCCCATCACCTAATTTACCCTATTGATTACATCTTACATTTCCATAGTACATTTCTTAAAAATCTAAGAAACATCATTGATATCTTGCAATCAACTAAACTTGATATTTTATTCACACTTCACTAGTTTTACCAAAAAGTCATCTTTCTTTTCCAGGAACCCATCCAGGATACCGCATTATATTTTGTCATTCTGTCTCCTCGGGCTCCTTTTGGCTGTGACAATGTCTCAGAATGTCCTTGTCCTTACTGACCTTGACAGTTTTTTTTTTTCTTTTCTGAATGACCCTAATTTAGATTTGTCTGATGTTTTTCTAATGGTTAGACCCAGTTCAGGGTTTTTAAGTGAACAAAACCCACAGAAATGAAGTGCCATTCTCAGAACACCTACTTAATTTTTTAAAGATAAAATTAATAGTTTGCCCTGAGGCTTTTGAAACATTTTCCTGGAACTCTACCCCCTAATTAATTCAAAGCCTATTATAATAAAATGATATCAGCGAGGCTGCCATAACTTTTTCATTGAGAACATCTAGAATTTTCGGTTATGATATTATCTCCCCCTTTCTGAAGGAGAAATTTATTGGTGCCATCAGTGTATGAATCCTAACTCAGCTGTGGGAGTACCAGCGAAAGAAATACAAATATATAATGACAATGACACAACAGATACCACCCTCCAGCATCTACCATCAACCCTCTTTCATCTTGCCCACCTCCTATTTTAAGGTCAAAAAGGCCAGCTACTCAGGTTCCTAGTCTCTTGTGCATTTGGTCCAGGTGTGGGCCTACAAGGTGAGAGCTAGTGTGTTGGGGTGTCCTGGGGTCACGGGGGAAAACACATCCTCCTTGATAAAGGGAAAGAAGCATGACAGGAAAACTCTTTTCTCACTTGTTCTGATGTGAATGTGTGAAGATAAGATGCTAGAGGATGTTTCAGCCATCAGGCAACAAGTCTAAGATTAAAAAGCCAAGTGCAAAGAATAGGAGATTACAGGATGGAAACGGCCTGATTTCTAGAAAACATCACTGAGCCAATGAATCAACCATGGGATTGCTAAGCAAACTATTGATATTCTCACTGTTCAGTGGGTTTACAGCTCAAAGCATCCTTACTGTTACATACAGCAATATGTGACATTTCTCATGATAACTTGGAGGAGATAAATTGGGTGACTCAAGAGATGTTTTGTTTTGCCTACGCAGTGTTAAAAATGTAGTTACCAGCTCTTTAAAATTAGTTGATTTCACAGGAAAACAATTTCACTTCCTTTGAAAAAAATCAATGAGCCTGGCAACTTGGCCCGCAGGTCTACCGCCAACAGTCATCTGGAACTGGGTGGCAGCTACCACTTTTAGAGGGACCTGTGCTCTGCTCTTCAGTTCACCATGGTCCCCACCTGGTGAGCTTCAGGCACTTACATTATCTGTCTGGACTTTGTAGACATCTATTAAAAACCCTTACTAGCTGGGTTTTATTTAAGACAAGTATTCTCCTGTTATTTTTTTTTTCAGTTTTGCATAAAGATGAGTGGCTTTTAATTTTAGAAAAATATGTCCAATGAAAATCATAGCAATATGGCTCTGACAAACTGTGAAAATCCTTTTTGATGCCACACCTCCTTGTCTTCTCTTCTTCCCTCCCCATGCTCTTGCCTCCCATGGAGCCACTGAGGAAAATTAGTTCATTAAGGTAAGATTTCTGATTGACATATTCCAGATGTTTTATTTAGCCTGGAAACTCCTTAGTCCATCAGAGAAAGATTTAAACCTTTTTTAAAATATTCATTTACCCTCCATAGAACTCACCTAACTTACCTAGACTTATCTCTTTGGATAGAGCCTAGTACAATTTTATCAGTTCCATATTTTAAGTTTTCAGTTAGGTTCCTAACTAATGAAGTACAATGCATGCTCCATATAACATGCTTCAGTGCTGAATGCCTATATGTAACCTGTGGATTAAAGCTTTCCTCTGCAGCATTTCCTGTAGCTGAAAAAAAAAAAGACAGAGAAGACATCTCTTTCCAGCAAATGTACTGGGCCATCAGTGAAATTTGTATATTGGAAGGGTAAATATGAAAAGTCAATATAGATAAAGCAACTTGATAGAAAGAAGGCAGCGTTTACTATTGCTTCCATTGAGAGTAAACATGAGATTTCTTAGGAGAGAAACCTTTGAGGCTTATTCAAGATTTCAGAGTCACCATCTTTGGGATCATCCCCTGCCCTTAGCAGTAGCTTTATTGCAGAAAATCCAGAAGCAATACGTCCCTCTCTGCACTACCTACAGAGTCATAAACACAATGCCACAGAAAGTGTGGACAAGTGGGCAGGCCAGAAGTCAGTGCTTCTGCAAATATTTTATAGTGGAACCTGAGGTACATGACCCCAAGCCCTGTTCAAAGGGGCACTGCCAGGCAGCTGTGGCCTCACATTCCAGGCGGAACCTTGAGCTCAGTTAGTTGAGGAGCACTGTAACAGACCTCCGGGTTCACAAGACTTTTTGATGAGAAATTTTAAACCATCTAACCTGGCGTTCAGTGCTTTATAAAAATAGGGATGGATATGGGCAGGGTTATCTCAAAAAAATGGTCTTTCAATGTAACTTTTCTTTGTTACCTCCAACAGTGACTCAGATTGATCAGGTTGGTTAATTATTATATCTAAAATGTTTGTTTTAGATATAATAATAAATGGCATGGAATATTTTCAAAAACTATATTTTTAATTTAATTTTAATCTCTTTTCAACTATTAATATTTCCAAAATAGAATTAATACTTTTCAGCAGGGTTCCATATTTTCATTAGAGTGCTTGCCTGGAAATCACAGCATAAAACAGGTTGCCCTGAAGGGAATCAAGTGTTGCAATAATAATGTTATAATGGGGAGGAGGATATGCCATCTAATAAGTCATAGTAATAACAAAAAAAATTAAAATGGCAAAAGTAACAAGAATACTACTATATGCTCATTTTCATGGTAAAATTGTACTTCTAATCACATCAAATGAGCATAAATGTAATATAGTAGTATACAATGGAGACATATATATAAAAAATTATACAAAGGGCCTCAATATACCTAACATTGATCGCTCTTCCATATATTTAACTAACAAATAAACCATTTCATAAAATTGTCCTAATACTAATGTAAATATTATTTAATTATTCAATAATTTTGTTTGACTTCTTAGTGTTTAGAAGAGATTTAGGGGCAATATAATTTGGATAACATTGTCTCAAACAATATCTGTCACAAAGTTTTAAATTTTCCATTTACTAAGTAAACAGAACATTCTGTATTCTTTTTCACCTCCATGTGTTCCCCAACTTCTCTGAATTTCTATGTTATACTCTAATTGCCCATCTACTCTTCTTTGTTCTCAATTGGACTATGAATAATTTAAGGGCAGAAATGTTTGTCTTTTATCTTTATACCATCAATGCTTTGCCCAATGCCTGCAGTGCAATACCTGGATGGCACTTAATAACTGAAATAAATGAATTGAGTGAGTCAGGAAGCATTACCTTGATTTCAGACCAGTTCCTGACTAAATAAACAGGATAAAGTACATTTACTATTTAACCTTTAAAAAAGGCACCAGATTTTGCCTGCCATTTTTACTTCTTCCCTACAGATTACTTATTCTTTTTGCCTAAGAATTTCATGAAGACTGCTGCAATAATTTCCTTGGAAAAAAATCTTTAAAACAAAGGTAAGTTATTATGATTCTTATTTTATGCAAAGAGGTATAAGGTTCATTTCTTAAGTTTTTAAAAATATGGGTTGTTAGACACATCGAAGATGGCGGCATAGGTAAACACCGGAGACTGCTGCCGCAAACAACCACTTCAAAAATACAACTAAAAGACGGAACGGGCATCACCCAGAACCACAGGAAAGCTGGCTGAGGAGAGACTCTTCAACTAGAAGGAAAGAGAACAGCATACCGAGGCTCAGAGGAGGCGCAGTGTGGAAAACATAAAGGTGCGGAGGTGCACGCGCAAAGCGGGCTGGTGGCTGAGGGCGCGGTTGTCTTTTTCAATCAGGAGGGAGTCTCAGACTCTGAGCTCCAGATCCGGGCGAGTCTCTAGGGACTCAGACTCAAACGGGAGAAACGGGATTGTCTGGCATCAGTTGAAACGTGAGGGCAGCTTTCTATCCAAGGTTTGCAGCGGTTGCCAGGGTTCTGAGAAGCAGAGCCTCTGGGAACAGGACTGAGAGCAGCCATAACTGCTCCCTCCACCCGCCCTGTTGATCCCGCCCCGCCCAAGCCCTGCGCAGAGCCATTTGCCTGATCGCCTCAGGCAAAGGCTAGATTAGCACCTCTCCAGAGGACAGAAGTTTTCCCACAGCTGATTCTATACCTCTTTGCAGTCGGCCTGGTGGTCAAATCCCTCTAGTATTAACTACAACAATCAAGGCTCAACTAGAACAAGACTGCGCACAAAGACCACAAGGGGGTGCACCAAGAAAGCATAAAAAATGCGGAGACAAAAAAACATGACAGAAATGGAGGATATAGAGCTAAAAATCGCAATTTTGAGGGCTTGCAATAATGTGCTAGAAGCGGCCAATAAACTTGATGAGAGCCTCACGAAAACTAATGAGACCCTTGATGCTATGATAAAGAACCAACTAGAAATTAAGCATACACTGACTGAAATAAAGAATATTATACAGACACCCAATAGCAGACCAGAGGAGCGCAAGAATCAAGTCAAAGATTTGAAATGCGAAGAAGCAAAAAACACCCAACCGGAAAAGCAAAATGAAAAAAGAATCCGAAAATACGAAGATAGTGTAAGGAGCCTCTGGGACAGCTTCAAGCGTACAAATATCAGAATTATAAGGGTGCCAGAAGATGAGAGACAGCAAGATATTGAAAACCTATTTGAAGAAATAATGGCAGAAAACTTCCCCCACCTGGTGAAAGAAATGGACTTACAGGTCCAAGAAGCACAGAGAACCCCAAACAAAAGGAATCCAAAGAGGACCACACCAAGACACATCATCATTAAAATGCCAAGAGCAAAAGACAAAGAGAGAATCTTAAAAGCAGCAAGAGAAAGAGACTCAATTACCTACAAGGGAATACCCATACGACTGTCAGCTGATTTCTCATCAGAAACTTTGCAGGCCAGAAGGGAATGGCAAGAAATATTTAAAGTGATGAATACCAAGAACATACAACCAAGATTACTTTACCCAGAAAAGCTATCATTCAGAATTGAAGGTCAGATAAAGAGCTTCACAGATAAGGAAAAGCTAAAGGAGTTCATCACCACTAAACCAGTATTATACGAAATGCTGAACGGTATCCTTTAAGAAGAGGAAGAAGAAAAACGTAAAGATACAAATTGTGAACAACAAACATGCATCTATCAACAAGTGAATCTAAGAATCAAGTGAATAAATAATCTGATGTACAGAATGAACTGGTGATTATAATGAATCAGGGGCATAGAAAGGGAGTGGACTGACTATTCTTGGGGGGGGAAGGGGAATGGGAGATTCGGGAAGAGACTGGACAAAAATCGTGCACCTATGGATGAGGACAGTGGGTGGGGAGTGAGGGCGGAGGGTGGGGCGGGAACTGGGAGGAGAGGAGTTATGGGGGGGAAAAAAAAGAGAAACAAATGTAATCTGAACAATAAAGATTTAATAATAAAAAAATGGGTTGTTTATTACTTCTGAATACAAAAGCAACAATTACTAAAACAATTCCATTATTCTCAGAACCACACAAACATATTTTCCTTTCTTTTCTTGCAATTTAAAACCAACACTGTGTAATTCAATGAAGTACATAGAAATGCTTCTAGTAATGTAAGAAGACATTCCTTCTTTTAATTTCTATTATAAATTGAAACATTTTTGCCAGTATGCTACTAATTAGTTTCTCACTATATGTACCAGTGAAAAAAAACACAAAAATAAAAACACTTCTAAACAATAAAGCTATAGAAAAACATTGCCATTTTAGGTTATTTTTCTAGACACTTCTTCCCATATGCTGGTCATCAATCTCCCACCTACAAACTTTTACTATAACTTTTTTAGATTATAAACGGTGTCCCAAAATTCATGCAAGAAGTAATTTTGATAGAAAACACAGGTATATAATTAAGAATTATAAATGTTTTATTGATTCATAAAGTATACAGTATAGGGTTATGTATCAAATAGCATATCGGGTAAATGGCCTCCACAGCTTTGCTGGCACATATGCACTCTTTTGTTCAAATTTTCCATGACCGTTTTGCATAAATGTGGCTGAATTTCAATGAGGCTCATTTTCATCTTGATGGCTTTGTTAATCGACAAAATTGTCACATTTGGGGTTCAGAAAATCCACGAGTGATTGTTGAGAAACAAATGCATACACAATGTGTCACTGTTTGGTGCGGATTTGGGGCTGGAGGCATGATCGGACAATTCTTCGAAAATGCAGCTGCTCAGGCAATAACAAAAGAGTGCGTATGTGTCGCAAAGCCATGGAGGCCATTTACCCAATATGCTATTCCGTACATACCCCTATACTGTATACTTTATGAATCAATAAAACATTTACAATTTTTAATTATAAATCTGTGTTTTCTATCAAAATTACTTCTTGCGTGAATTTTGGGACACCCTTTAATTGCAAGTTAAACATATCCTGAATTGAAAGTGACTGCTTCCATACTAAATTTTGTCCTAAAATGGAGTTGTTTAACTGAATGAATGGTAGGTGCTCAACCTCAACTTTCCACCTGATAGATCCAGGAATGTGGGAACATTCAGATAGATGGAATCCAACATCTACCTACATAGTTTTTTTATTCCTAAGTATATGAAAATAAATTAGAAAGAACAAACTCAAGTATAAATAGTAACGGAAGAATCTAATCTAATAAAAGAGAAACATACAAATTGACTGTGCCTCCACTACACTCACAAGCCACGCTCACCAGCCAATCAGGAGCGAATATGCAAACCAACCCAACTAAGATGGCGGTGGCCACGGAGCTGGAGCGAGCAGGAGGCTTAGGTTGCCCCCAGCGATGGAGGAGGCAAAGCTTCTCACTCACCCTGGCTGGCCCTGAACTCCGCTCAAGGCTACAAAGTTTCAATTGTAGATGATAAATAAATCCCAGATACCTGCTTCCAGCCCGGTGCCATGGCCAGCCTGAAAATGGCCATCAGCCCCTCACTCAGGTTGGCCAGGCACCCCAGCGGGGACCCCAACCCTGAAGGGGCTGTGGCCAGCCTGAAAATGGCCCTCAGCCACTCACCCAGGCTGGCCACACCCCCACGGGGTGAGGGTCCCTCTGGGGGGCTTGGCCAGCATGAAAACAGCCATCAGCCCCTTACCCACGCTGGCCAGGCACTCCAGCAGGACCCCCAACCCTGAAGGGGCTGTGTCCAGCCTGCAAACAGCCATCAGCCCCTCACTCAGGCTGGCCAGGCACCCCAGTGGGGCCCCCACCCTGATCTAAGACACCCTTCAGGGCAAACCAGCTGGCCCCCACCCATGCACCAGGCCTCTATCCTATATAATAAAAGGGTAATATGCAGATTGACCCTAACAGCAGAATGACTGGGAATGACTGGTCACTATGACACACACTGACCACCAGGGGGCAGATGCTCAATGCAGGAGCTCCCCCCTGGTGGTCAGTGCACTCCCACAGGGGAAGCTCTGCTCAGCCACAAGCCAGGCTGACGGCTGCCAGTACAGTGGTGGTGGTGGGAGCCTCTCCTGCCTCCTCAGCAACACTAAGGATGTCTGACTGCAGCTTAGGCCTGCTCCCCACTGGCAAGTGGACATCCTCCGAGGGCTCCCAGGCTGCCAAAGGGATGTCTGACTGCCAGCTTGGGCCCGATCCCCAGAGGAGCAGGCTTAGGCCAGCAGGTAGACATCCCCCGAGGGGTCCCAGACTGTCATAGGGCACAGGCCAGGCTGAGGGACCCCCCTAATGCACAAATTTTTGTGCACCAGGCCTCTAGTCTCTCTCTCTCTCTATATATATATATACTAGGGGCCCGATGCATGAAATTCGTGCATGGGGGTGGGTCCCTCAGCCCGACCTGCACCCTCTCCAATCTGGGAGCCCTCAGGGGAGTCCTCTCCAATCCAGGAGTTTCTTTCTGTCTTTGCAATCATATGAGCGAATTGTCTGAGACCCCAACCCAATTTGGTTTGGTGCTCACAGAATAATAGAGGTCTTTTTTTTTTTTTTGCTCCATTGGTGGAGATTTTCAGGAAGTTCAGGATATCTTCCTTTTAATTTTTCCTCAACACTCTGACTTTACTTATGTCTCTCACCTTTGCTTTCCCTCCATCCCCCACCCACAAGAGTAACTTGCTCCAGGCTCACTTTGCTCTAGTGTCTAGAGATCCTGCAATGCTTCTACCACCAGAACTATGATTCCCAGCAGTCCTGGTGCTCCCCGCGCTGTGGGCTTCTGTTTCTGGTCCAGGGGCTGCCACCAGAACTATGATTCCCAGAATTCCTGGTGCTCCCCGCACTCTTGGTTCTGGGAACTTCAGCTGCCCCCAGGCCAGGCTGACAGGACCGGACACTCCAGTGGCATCCCCGGGACCCTGGAAACTCGGCATCGGCGTGCGCACGCACTGGCCACAAGCTCGGAGTGGCTGGGGTCCCGGGGACGCCTGCCGCATCCCACCCTGCCCCCCGGCCGCTTGACGCCTATGCGCATGCATGCTGCCCACAGGCCCGCCATCTTTGTCAGGTTAATTTGCATACTCACTCCTGATTGGCTGTGGGTGTTGTGGAGGGATGGTCAATTTACATATTTGTCTATTATTAGTATAGATAGAAGCCTAAGTGATCATTACAACTGAATGACCAGAACAACCGGAACAACCGGTCAACCAGTTGCAATGATGTGCACTGACCACCAAAGGGCAGATGCTCAATGCAGGAGCTTCCCCATGGTGGTCAGTGCGCTCCCACAGCCACCCTCCAGTGGACCCTCCCCGCAACCAGCTGGCCCCCCAAGAGGCTTGATTGCTGGTCAGATTGAGGGACCCCACCCATGAATGAATTTGTGCACCAGGCCTCTAGTCCTATATAATAAAGAGGCAATATGCAAATTGACCATCATGCCCTTGCTCAAGATGGCTGCCCCCATGTGGTCAAAAGATGGCCACCTCCATGTGGTCACAGGGTGGCCACCACAAGATGGCCGGCAGGGGAGGGCATTTAGGGGTGACCAGGCCAGCAAAGGAGGGCAGTTGGAGGGGACCAGGCCTGCAGGGGAGGGCAGTTGGGGGTGATCGGGCTGTCAGGGGAGCAGTTAAGCATTGATCAGGCTGGCAGGGCCGTAGTAAGGGGGGCAGGGATTGGGCCTAAACCGGAAGTCAGACATCCCCCAAAGAGTCCCAGATTGGAGAGAGTGCAGGCTGGACTGAGGCCCTCCTCCCCCCCCCCCCCCCCCCGTGCATGAATTTCATGCACCGGGCCTCTAATATTTAATAAAATCAAACTCCTTAGGTACTTATTTATGATTATCATCACTTATGAAATCTAGTATTGGTCATTTTTATCATCGTCTTTGTATCCCTTCATAATTCATTTGGAGTACAGATGTGTGGACATTCCCTAGAAAAACCATAAACCAACATATATTCTCCAAACTTGTATTATTAAGTCTCAGTTTATGAAAAACAACACTATGATTGGGGGAAAATAAGGATCTCAAAAAAAGTCAGAACATTTGGGTTCAACTATTTTTTTAATTAATTTATTTTTTTAAATTGTTTTATTGCTTAAAGTATTACAAAGAGAATTACATATGTCTCCTTTTTTTCCCGCCCTTGACAATCTCCTGGCCTCCCCTACCCCCCAGTGTCTTATGTTCATTGGTTATGCTTATATGCATGCATACAAGTCCTTCGGTTGATCTCTTACCCTCCCCTCCTGCCCCCCAACCCTCCCTGGCCTTCCCACTGTAGTTTGACAGTCTGTTCGAGGCTGCTCTGCCTCTGTATCTATTTTTTGTTCATAAGTTTATAATGGTCTTTATTATCCATAAATGAGTGAGATCATGTGGTATTTTTCCTTCATTGACTGACTTATTTCACTTAGCATAATGCTCTCCAGTTCCATCCATGCTGTTGCAAATGGTAAGAATTCCTTCTTTTTTTTAATATATTTTATTGATTTTTTACAGAGAGGAAGGGAGAGGGATAGAGAGTTAGAAACATTGATGAGAGAGAAACATCGATCAGCTGCCTCCTGCACACCCCCTACTGGGGATGTGCCCGCAACCAAGGTACATGCCCTTGACCGGAATTGAACCTGGGACCCTTGAGTCCGCAAGCTGATGCTCTATCCACTGAGCCAAACCAGTTAGGGCAAAATTCCTTCTTTTTTTACAGCAGCATAGAATTCCATTGTGTAGATGTACCACAGTTTTCTAGTCCATTCATCTACTGATGGGCACTTAGGCTGTTTCCAGATCTTAGCTATGGTGAATTGTGCTGCTATGAACATAGGGGTGCATATATCCTTTCTGATTGGTGTTTCTGTTTTCTTGGGATATATTCCTAGAAGTGGGATCACGGGGTCAAATGGGAGTTCCATTTTTAGTTTTTTGAGGAAACTCCATACTCTCTTCCATAGTGGCTGCACCAGTCTGCATTCCCACCAGCAGTGCACAAGTGTTCCTTTTTATCCACATCCTCTCCAGCACTTGTCGTTTGTGGATTTGTTGATGATAGCCATTCTGACAGGTGTGAGATGGTACCTCATTTTTGTTTTGATTTGCATTTCTCTGATGATTAGTGACTTTGAGCATGTTTTCATATGTCTCTTGGCTTTCTGAATGTCCTCTTTTGAAAAGTGTCTATTTAGGTCCTTTGCCCATTTTTTGATTGGATTGTTTATCTTCCTTTTGTTAAGTTGTATGAGTTCCTTATAAATGTTGGAGATTAAACCCTTATTGGTGATAACATTGGCAAATATGTTCTCCCATGCAGTGGGCTTTCTTGTTGTTTTGTTGATGGTTTCTTTTGCTGTGCAGAAGCTTTTTATTTTGATGTAGTCCCATTTGTTTATTTTCTCTTTAGTTTCCAATGCCCTAGGAGCTGTATCAGTGAAGAAATTGCTTCAGCATATGTCTGAAATTTTGTTGCCTTTGGATTTTTCTAGTATTTTTATGGTTTCCCATCGTACATTTAAGTCCTTTATCCATTTTGAGTTTATTTTTGTGTATGGTGTAATTTGGTGGTCTAGTTTCATTTTTTTGCATGTATCTGTCCAATTTTCCCAACACCATTTATTGAAGAGACTGTCTTGACTCCATTGTATGTTCTTGCCTCCTTTGTTAAATATTAATTGAGCGTATTGGTTGGGGCTGATTTCTGGGCTCTCTATTCTATTCCATTGATCTATATGTCTGTTCTTGTGCCAGTACCAGGCAGTTTTGAGAACAGTGGCTTTGTAATACAGCTTGACATCTGGTATTGAGATCCCACCTACTTTGTTCTTTCTCAGGATCGCTGCAGCTATTCGGGGTCCTTTTTTATTCCAGATGAATTTTGGGAGAGTTCGTTCTAGGTCTGTGAAATATGCTGTTGGTATTTTAATGGGAAGTGCGTTGACTTTAAAGATTGCTTTGGGTAGTATGGACATTTTAATGATGTTGATTCTACCAATCCAAGAACATGGTATGTTCTTCCATCTGTTTATGTCTTCCTCTATCTCTTTTTTCAACGTCCTGTAGTTTTCGGAGTAGAGGTCTTTTACCTCTTTAGTTAAGTTTATTCCTAGGTATCTTAATTTTTTTGGTGCGATGGTCAATGGGATTGTTTTTTTAGTCTCTTTCTGTAAGTTCACTATTGGTGTATAGAAATTCCTGGGTTAACTCTTTGTGTCTCTCATGAACTAGTTATACATTTTTGAGCAAGTCACTGAAGCACCCCTGACCTCTGCTTCCTAATGGCAACTGATAAGCTCTAAGATGCCCTCTTAATGTAAAATTCAATTAATGTTAAAAAAATCTTCCTTTACGATTCAGAAAACATTGAAGCAGCACACATTTCGTTTTGCTCTTTGAAAGTAGATTGGCCATTAGCACCATCCTTGAGTTCCTTGTCAGATAGTACTGTGCATGTGTTACCCTGTTCTCAAGGTGACTCCAGAACCAAGAATCTTTAGTCTGTGGAACTCAAGTAACAGAAGTGTGGTCACAGGAGCCCTTTATGAAGCAAGAGTCCCTTCAATAAGAAAGATCTGGTGACTAGACCAAATATGGATCAATGTAGAACTGACCAATCAATTGCTGCCAGATTGAAATTCCTTTGTGCTTTCTCTTTCTCCTCCATACTACACAATAATTGGCCAAGTTTCAAAACCCTCTAATCAAAACTTGCCCGACCAGCACTACCACATGTCAACCTGTTCTCCGTAACCCTTAAAACTTGTTCAGACCCCATATCTGGAGACAGATTTGAGCAGTGTCTCCTGTCTTCTTCAGGTCCACTTAGCAATAAAATTCTTTCTTTTTTCAAAAGCAAATGTCAGAATTTTGGGTCCTATGCATGTTGAGCAGTCGGCTGTTGCTCTGTTATAATATTTGTATCTATATGATATGATGGATTTTAACTAACTTTATTATAGTAATCACTTTACAATATATGTAAGTCAAAGTATTGTACACCTTAAATTCATACAGTGCTATATGCCTTATGTTTCAATAAAAATATTTTTAAAGGTTCAGAAAATGATAGGTACCTGTACAATAACAGGATTATTCTTATAAATATCAGTTCTTATTCTGTACAGGCAAAAAGTTGATTTAAAAGAAAGAGTTCTACTTAATAAGATTCAAGTTTTAAAGTCATAAAAGAATACACTTGTACAAACCATTGAAATCATAGTCTTTTAAATCTTCAATCAATTAATTAATTTTAATATGTTTTTATTGACTTTAGAGAGAGAGGATGAGAGGGATAGATAAAAACATAAATGAGAGAGAAACATAGATTGGCTGCTTCCTGCATGGCCCCCACTGGGGCATGTGTCTTGACTGGGAATGGAACAGAAAACCTCTTGTTACATGGGTCGACACTCAACCACTGAACCACACTGGCTTAGCAAAATCAGGTGATAGGAACAATGGCCCTTCAGTAGGTCTTGTATAATGGATCTTATTTTCTGCAAGCCTTGTTTAAATCTATATTGGACTGTATTAACCACATAACCAGGCAGAGTGAGAGGAGACAAGGGGGAATCTGAAGATTTCCATTTTATACAGCCAACTGTAAGAGTCAATGGCTTAATTTTTATGACTTTTTGGGTAACAACATCCATTTTCACTATGGGATATTTTAGGGAACTGGGCACTATGACCAGGTATAACTATAATTCAAACCCCAATATCCATTTAGGCCCTAAAAGTTTGCCAATTGGGGCATCTCAGCAGATGTTAATGTTAATTTAGAACCTCTGTGGTAAAGATACAATAGCCAATGGGAACCCTTCTTATTTTCTCTTTGCATAAATTTTTTTAGTAAATTTTGAATTTCTAATTAGGTCAAATCAAAGACACCTGCTACAGTTCTTGTTTCCTTCCATTGTTTGAAAAGATCATTTTGTTTGGTTTTTGGTTACTGGATATACTGTTGGTGAGAGAGGAGTCCTCTCTCTCCTGATAGTATTTATAAGTCTCATCTCCAGAGAGTACCAAATCAGTAACATTAGGGTTAGGGGTGTCTCTCATGGCAAATGTTATTTTGGGCTGTTTAGGGACCTTGAGATTAACTGGGTTTGAATTAACTACTTAATCTTACCTAATAATAGACAAACGTGTAAATTGACCGTCCTTCTGCTACTCTCACCAGCCAATCAGGAGAGTATGCAAATTAACCCAACAAAGATGGTGGTTAATTTGCATATGTAGGCACGAAGCAATGGAGCGAAGACTGAAGGCTCCGGCTGGAGCAGCGAAGACTGAAGGCTCCGGCCAGAGGAACGAAGGCCTGGGTCCCGGGTGCCAGAGGAAAGTCAGTGCCAGCAGCCAGGGGGAAGGGAAGGCCTGTTGCACAAATCTCTTCGTGCAACGGGCCTCTAGTATGTTCATAAAGTTCAGTACTCAATCAAACCCACAGTCTTTGTCAGTTGGTTTCACAGTTATCCAATAGAGTGATGGTGTTCTCTGGTACTTTGGGAGTGAGGTGCCATGAGAGTTTTCTCCCTATAATCTTGAGAATCAAGATCCTTGTTGCAACCGAAGAGTGGGTGCAGCAGCAGAGGTATTTTAGTGCATTTAATAAGAGTCCCAGTAAACTCTTTGAATTCTGGAATGTGAATCTTGACATGCAATATAGTGATTATTCTTCCTCACACAAGCAGCCAATCGGGAGGTCAAAACCCAGTTGAAATACACAACAGATGGTCACAGGGTAAAAGTTGCTCCGTGTCCCTCCTTCCCCCAGCCAGCCATGGCTTCTGCTGGAAATTAAACATGTGGATAGGTCCAGGTCAAAGCCCATGCCACAGGGCCATTTTAAGGAAGGCCTCAAATCATATTACTGTCCCAAAATGCTTATTATCAAAACTTTGTACTTCATTAATTAAATCTATAACAGAGTTGGGTAAGACTCAGCACAACATAGCACAACTCAAAATGCAACAAAATGCAAACCTATAAGCACACAGCAATCCAATCCAAAACACATGCTGACCAGCCACCAATAGAGGCTATTAGCAAGCCAAAAGCCAGAGAAGAAAGACAGATGCCAGGTCAGGTTGCACAATACCAATTGTTTTGTAGTTGCTCTGCAAAGGATGTGATCAACCCCTCCCCAAAGAAACCTAAAATTGGTTTAGATATGGAGAGACTGATGCTGCCACATGTACACATGTACAATAAAAAGGTGTGGAAAGATTTATTACTCCATAAAGGGGCCTTCTGGGGAGAGCAAGGCAGGCATCAGAGCCAGTCCAAAAAGAAGGAAGGCACAGGCGGCCTTGGTTTTTATTGTAGTTAGGAAATAAGGCTTAGGTAAGGGTTCTGGCACACATGCCAGGGTTTGCATATGAGGGGAGGGTATGCTCCAGAGTTTCTTATGGGCTTCTTGGGGATAGGATGGGGCAGGGCCTGAAAGCTCTCAGCAAACATAAAAGATGGAGGCAGTCTTTACCACAGTGTTTAGTTATTGTTTCATTGTTAGATTTTGGTACACCTGTGTTAAAGTGAATAAAGATGATTTTGGAAGCTATCTATATTTTTCTATTCTTGAGCATAACTTCATGAGTATGTGATTTACCCATTTCATAAGGATTTGATAGAACTCACAAAAAGGGCCTTATGGGTCTTTTTTAGAGTTAATTTTCTGACTTATTTGTTCTATAGCTATTGATATTGTTGACTTTTACGTTAAATTTAGGTCAACTTCTATTCTTTTATATAATCAAGATCATTCTACTTAAGTCATTTATATATTTTTTTATATTTTATTGATTTTTTATAGAGAGGAAGGGAGAGGGATAGAGAGTTAGAAACATTGATGAGAAACATCGATCAGCTGCCTCCTGCACACACCCTACTGGGGATGTGCCCGCAACCAAGGTACATGCCCTTGACCGGAATTGAACCTGGGACCCTGCAGTCCTCAGGCTGACTCTCTATTCACTGAGCCAAACCAGTTAGGGCTCATTTATATTTTTGAAAAAAAATGTAAATTTTCCTTTGTACTACTTTCCTATTTTCTAAGTTGTATGTGTGTGTGTGAGTGTTTATGGATGGAGGTACAACAGGTTCAGAATACTGAGTTAACTATAATCCTCATTTCATGATGTATTACAATTATTGGCCCAATACTTTAATTTTATTTATTTACTTATTTAATTTATTACATTCATTCACCTCCTTCCCATTCCTCTCCTCCTCATAGGGACATACTCTAAAATATTTTGTGTATATCCCTCAGATGTATGTATTTCTGTGAGTCTCACTTTGTATACATGTTTTAATTTAAATAAATAGCATCATCTACAGATACCATTCTGATTATTATTCTTTTAATTTACATATAAATGACATACAACATTATATTACTTTCAGGTATACAACATAAAGATTCAATATGTGTATGTATTGTGGAATAATCACAAGTCTAGTTAACATCCATCACATAGTATTCTGAATATTACTTTTTAAGTCAGCACTATATTTTTAAAGATATGTTTATATTTTTGAGTATATAACCATTGCTTCTGAGTACTACTGTAATGTACATTGATATTATGCTACTTATCCATCCTAGTGATGGATAGCTATCACAAATAAGACTGTAATGAACATTCTACTACTACATGTTCCCTCAGGGGCTGTGTGAGAATGTCCCTGTGATGTGTAACTAGGAAAGAGGCTTTTGGAGTCTAAGAAGCTACTCATTTGATTGAGTATCCTCAGATATTTTTGTAGAATGGCCACTCTGCTCTCTCACTGATCACTAAAATGAGATTATGTTACATTTTAGCTGAAAAAAATGCTTTTTTTTAAAAATAGCAAACATAGATAACTTCTCCAAACTAATGGAATTACTATACCAATAAAAAGGACACACCTCATTCAATCATTCATTTATTGCATTTTAATAAGCACTTATTATATGTAAGACTAGAGGCCTCATGCAGGACATTCATGCACTGGTGTGTGTGTGGGGGGGGGGGGGGCTCCCTTAGCCCCGCCTGTGCTCATAGGGAGCAGGCCTAAGCTGGCAGGCAGATATCCCTCGAGGGGTCCTTAGCGCAGCTGCAGAGGCAGGAGAGGATCCCACCATCACAGCTGCTGTGCTCACCAACCATGAGCCCAGCTTCTGGCTGAGCTGTGCTTCCCCTGTGGTAGCACACTAACCAACAGGGGGCAGCTCCTGCATTGAGCGTCCGCCCCTTGTTGGTCAGTGTGCATCATAGCGACCAGTCATTCTGCCATTTGGTCGATTTGCATATTGGGATTTTATTATATAGGATGGTATGTGCTGAACCTGCTGAGGTATCCAAAGACAATTTCAGCTCTAAACCTATTGTGACAACTATTAGCATGTATGTTTGTAAAAGATATGAGAGTTGGGGCATCATAAAGGTTGATATTTCTATAAGTCATCATGGAGGAAGCCATGCTTAAGAAGATGGTGAAAGACAGGGAGGTAATTTCCATACACAAGGATTGGTACATATCAAAGGATGAAATTGCCTGGTACATTCAAGATCTGTAGGGAGTTAAATGTAAATAGAGTATAGTAAGAAAAATAAATGAGAGATGGGATTGGAACAGTAGGAAATAATAGATAATGGATGAATAGCCTGTTAGGTGGTGAAGAATTTGAACATGAGCAAGTGTATGCTATAGAAAGATCTTTCTGATATTACCAGGAAGTATAGATTAAAATACCAAAGGACATTAATCCTGTAAAGAGTTATATCTTTAAGACTAGAGCTCAGGAAAGAGACCTGGGATAGAAAAAGAAATTTTAAAGTCATTTTCATATATAGCAGCTATAGCCAACAGTGTGAATAAAATTGTATATTACAGAAGATAAAATGTAGTAGAAATAATCCTGCAAAGACAAGATGACTCTTAAAAGAAGTTAAAATATCATCTTTTAACTTTCATTTTTTCCTTAAACTCTGTCCAATCTATCCTCATCAACTCAGTTTGTATTATACTCTTGTATTTGTCCATATGTAGATTTGAAAGTGTCTTTAGGTCTCGTTCAAGTGTTTTACTACACTAATTAGACTGTCATTTCTTGAAGAAGTTTACAATAATTCAATTAATTCAAAGTCAACTGATTTAAGACCTTAACTAAATCTGAAAAATCCTTTCATCATTGCCATATTATATTTCCTAGAAGCAAATCACAAGTTCTGTCTATATTCAAGGAGAAGGAATTATATAAGGGTTTGACTCATAGAGGCTCACCTTAGGGTATATTCATCACACATATCCTTTTTAAATGAATATATATTGAGTGCCCATTCTATTCCAAGTGATCAAGACAGAACAAAGTCCATGATCTCACATAGTATATATTCAACTATGGGAGACAGATAAAGGCAAACACTTTTATCAAGATGTAGAAAAGTATGGCAAAACAAGAATATAGAAAGTTGGGCCTTATATTTCAATGAAAGATGCTCTGATTGAGTTCAGACCTAGAGGAAGAATTACTTTTTCCAATCATAATTACACTTAAGGCATAATGAAGTTGTATGCCTGCTCCTTTTATTACTGCCCCTAATTGGTAGCTGTCACTCCAAACCAAGAAAAGATCCATTGAAACCATGCTTTCCACTCCAAGACAAAGAACTGAGAAATCAAAAACTTGTCAGTTTCTAGAACTCTGCTTGACTAGGCTAACCACCCAAATCTATTATGGAGTAGGAATTAGCCCCGAAAATAGGGATAATCCACTTCTCTTTGGGAGTGGAGGAAGAAAAGGGACTTAATCACAAATGTGCTGACATTCAGGAGAAGGAATTCCACCCCTAGAAAATAAGGTTTCATCAGAGTATCTGACACTTCTCTTCCTTGAGAGCATCATGAGAACAAAGATGAGCTTTGAGGTACCCTTAGAGTGAGAAATTAAAGTAAAAATAGAAAAAATTCAACAGAAAAAGTTATATAAAAATTAGCATAATAGTAGTCACTATTAACCTTTCAATATTTAGCAGTACTGGTGTGGAACTGTAAGAACAAAGTTGTTAATAATGCCATTCTTCATTTGAAGAGTAAATACCAATCAAAATAAATTAAGGTCCACTACCTTTAGAAGTTTATTAAATATGTGCATGTTTTATTTTATTTATTTATTTATTTATTTATTTATTTATTTTAAATTAAATCTTTATTGTTAAGATTATTACAGTTGTTCCTGTCCCCCCCCCCATTGCTCCCCTCCATCCGGTTCCCACCCCACCCTCTGCCCTTACCCACCCCCATCCTCATCCATAGGTGTACGATTTTTGTCCAGTCTCTTCCCGCACCCCTTTCCCCCCAAGAATTGTCAGTCCACTCCCTTTCTATGCCCCTGATTCTATTATATTCACTAGTTTATTCTGTTCATCAAATTATTTATTCACTTGATTTTTAGATTC
Source organism: Myotis lucifugus (assembly GCF_000147115.1). NCBI lineage: Eukaryota > Metazoa > Chordata > Mammalia > Chiroptera > Vespertilionidae > Myotis > Myotis lucifugus. The sequence continues at coordinate 1,080,128 of NW_005871070.1, read as the reverse complement.
ACTTGTTGATAGATACGTATTTGTTGTTCATAATTTTTATCTTTACCTTTTTCTTCTTCTTCCTCTTCTTAAAGAATATATAATACTGGTTTGGAGGTGATGAACTCCTTTAGCTTTTTCTTATCTGTGAAGCTCTTTATCTGACCTTCAATTCTGAATGATAGCTTTGCTGGTTAAAGTAATTTTCATTGTAGGTTCTTGCTATTCATCACTTTGAATATTTCTTGCCACTCCCTCTGGCCTGCATAGTTTCTATTGAGAAATCAGCTGACAGTCATATGGGTACTCCCTTGTAGGTAGCTAACTGTTTTTCTCTTGCTGCTTTTAAGATTCTCTCTTTGTCTTTTGCTCTTGGAATTTTAATTATGATGTGTATTGGTGTAGTCCTCTTTGGATTCCTTTTGTTTGGGGTTCTCTGCACATCCTGGACTTGTAAGTCTATTTCTTTCACCAGGTAGGGGAAGTTTTCTGTCATTATTTCTTCAAATAGGTTTTCAATATGTTGCTCTTTCTCTTCTTCTGGCACCCTTATAATTTGGATGTTGGTACGCTTGAAGTTGTCCCAGAGGCTCCTTACACTATCTTCATATTTTTAGATTCTTTTTTCTTTTTGTTTTTCTGGTTGGGTGTTTTTTGCTTCTTCGTATTTCAAATCTTTGACTTGATTCTTGTGATCCTTTAGTCTGCTGTTGGATCTCTGTATAATATTCTTTATTTCAGTCAGTGTATGCTTAATTTCTAGTTGGTCCTTTTTCATATCCTCGAGGGTCTCACTAGATTTATGGAGGGTCTCACTAAATTTATTGGTGGTTTCTAGAAAATTATTGAAAAACCTTATAACCGTGGTTTTGAACTCTATATCCAGTAGTTTGCTTTCCTCCATCTCTGTCATTTGTGACCTGTTTCTTTGTCTTCACATTTTTTATGCTTCCCTGTGTTCATAGAGTGGCCTTGTGTAGTAGGTGTCCCATAGGGCCCAGTGACTCAGCCTCCCCAATTACCTGAGGTGGACACTCTTGGTGCACCCCTTTGTGGGCTTTGTGCACAGTCTTGTTGTAGTTAAGCCTTGATTGTTGTAGGTATCACTGGGAGGAATTGACCTCCAGGCCAATGGCTGTGAGAATCAGCTGTGGTTATGGTGGGAGAACTTCTGTGCTGGAGACACCCTTATGGGGCAAGACTTGCTTCAGTGGGGCTTTGGTGCTCACTGAGTCTGCCCCTTGAGAGTATCCCTTATGGATCTGAGGAGTTGTAATCTGGATGGTCCCACTCTGACCACTGGGTACACTGGCTCTTGGATCTCTCAGGAGGTGCTAATTTAGCCTCTGCCTGAGGCTACCCAGCAGGAGCTATGGAGAGATCTGCAGATTCCTCTTCTTTGTTTGGGCTTTGGAGGTGCCCAGATGAGGCCGAGCTGTGAAACAATGCAAGCTGCTGTGGGGCCTTGGGCCTTTTTTGGATGTTCTGGGTCTCTCTGACCCAGCTGCAGTTTGTTAGGTAATTTTCAGGTTGCAAAGGGCCAGGGCATTCATATGCAAAAGCCTCTGCACACAGCTTGGGTGGGGTGGGGTCTCATGGCGGAGCAAACAGCTATGGCTGATCCTCAGCCCTGCCCTAAGAGGCCCTGGATCTCAGTGTCCCGCTGTAATCGCTGCAAGCACCTCTGAGAGAAAGCTGCCCTAGAGTTCCGCCCGCTGCCAGACAGTCCAGTTTCTCCCCATATGAGTCTGGGTCCCCAGAGACTCGCCCAGAACTGGAGTTCAGAGCAGTTGGGAGCTTGTGTCTCCCTCCCAATTGAAAAAGATAACCGTGTCCTCAGTTGCCAGCCCTTCTGCACACGCCTCCATAACTCTGCACTTTACTTCCACACCTCCTCTGAGTCTCAGTGTGCTTTTCTCTTTCCTTCTAGTTGTAGAATTTCCACCCAGTCAGCCTTCCTGTGGTTCTGGATGATGTCCGTTTTGTCTTTTTGTTGTATTTTTGAAGTGGTTGTGGGATTCAGCAATTTCAGGTGTTTACCTATGCCACCATCTTGGTTTCTCTCAAATATGTGCATGTTTGAAAATATTTCCTTGATTCAACTGACTAATAAACATTTCATGGGTCTTAGGGAGTAATTGGTAAAGTCATGAAACATTAAATTTGTAAACTTAGCCTGGTTCAATCCACTTTATTGAAATGAAGGAAAATAAGTAAAAGGACCTTGCTGAGGAATAAAAGATTTCAGGATAAATTTTTATTTATTTTTTTTTTACTTTCATCTGCAATAAATTGAACATTAAAAATATTTCATAAAGTTTATGAACAGAATTATAGAACCTAGTAAAAAATGGAAATATCTCAGTTCATTAAGGCTCAACTGTTTCATCAATTTTGCACACATGGTTCAGTGGGGCCTAATATATTGCAATGTGAAAAAGTGTTTATTAAGTATCAGTTTGAGGCAGCTAGATGTACCCAATTATACCCATAAATGTGATTTCACAAAGTGATTTGATTTTTATTTATTACTTCACAGCCTTAATTTTACTGGATTTGATGGAGTTTGATATATTTTCAAAGTGAATTATAAGTTATGAAAATATTTAAATAAATATTCAGAATCTTTAAAATTAAGATTGAAGTCTGATTTTGATGACATTGTGTGCATATATATAACATAACCCTCTAAGATTATGTAAAGAAATATCACTGAAATTTTAAGGTTTTGTTTGTTTACTTTATTAAAAACTTTTGTAAATTTAAGCCAGCTTAGAAATTTAATCTAAATATTGGAATTTTTGTTTGATAAACTAGTTATACCAGATTTCTTTTTCAACTTCATTATACCAATTCCATAAAGTAAAGTATACAAAAAGGAAAAATTGCAATATCAAGATGGATGTTCAAAGAAGAGGGATTTCCTTATAACACAATAATATAATGATGTTATTATTTACAGGAATTTGTAATTTGATGTGCTGATTAAACACATTCATAGTCATAATGGTTGTATGAGATTCCTTGGGTAGTGTCCTGGAATTGCATCTTATTTTTAACAAACATTCCTAATTTGTTTTTACTAACTGACTCCTAAAGCTATACAAATTTTCCTCCTTCTTTCAACACCCAAATCCACTCTTCCACACACATGAACAAAACTGGGCAAATGGCTTCACCACCAGGCATAGATCTTTCCTTCTTCTGAGTAACTTCATATCTGAACTTATCTTTCCATTCTTTCTGATAAACTTGTCCATTTGTGTTTAGAGGTAGATATCTTTCTGGCCTTCCTTACTTTGTCCCATATATTTTCCATCTCTTATTAACATCTTCATTCTTTAAAAAATATTTTTTTATTGATTTCAGAGAGGAAGGCAGAGAGAGAGAGAGTGATAGAAACATCAATGATGAGAGAGAATCAATGATTGGCTGCCTCTTGCACCCCCCTACCCCTTCCCCACTGGGGATGGAACCCACAATCCAGGCATGAGCCCTGACCAGGAATCAAACTATGGCCTCTTGGTTCATAGGTCGACACTTAACCACTGAGCCATACCACCCAGGCATCATCTTCATTTTTTACAGTTTTATTTGCCCTTTTTTTAAAAAAAACATACACAGTATGTATAATTAAAAACAAGAAATAAAACCCTCACTTTATTTTATTTCTTTTAATACACCTTATTTTTCTCGTTTCCTTACAGCCATTGTCTTCAAGTACTTTAATAAAATACTCCATTTTCTTACCCCCTTCTTTCTGTTTAAAAACCTGGAATCTAATTTTCAACTATACCACTCCATTGAAACTACATTTGGAGGTAATCTATTACCTTCTAGTTAAATTTAACCTCATTTCTCCATTCTCGTCTAACCTTGTTTCTTTCTGTGGCCCTGCTAGTCAATGCCTCCTCTTCTATCCTATCTTGGTTTCGGTGATATTTCATTCTTCTGGTTCTTCTTCTATTTCTCTAATCATGATTTCTTTGCTTCTCAGTGATTTTACCTCTTCTTCAATCTCCTTAAAGTTTATTGTACTGTAACATCAATCAACAAAAGTAAGAAAAGCATTATTGTGCAGCTTCATACATTTTCACCAAGTATAGCATCCAGATCAAGAAATAGGATATTGGCACCATTGTAGTGGCCAATAACTACCACCCTAAGCTATTATAATATTTAGTCCTTAACCTTCCATTCTTCTCCTATAACAAGTAGCTTTTATGAATTCTTTATTTTAATGAATCCCACATTGACATTTTAAGGACTGGTGTATTGTTTGAAATCTTTGGTTCCTACTTCTTCTAATCACCCTTATTCAACCTGATATTAGAATATAATAATTTTTTTCAACACCTCAATTTTTGCTTCTTTTCATTCTCATGTTACTGCTGTGGTTTATACCAGGAGTCAGTAAATTATACAGGCCAAATATTGCAGCCCTCTGCCTGCTTTTGCAAATAAAGCTTTATTGGAATGTGGTCATACTCATGCATTAAGATAAATAGAGTGGTTGCCACAGAAACCATATGACCTAAAAAAATCTAAAATATTTACTTTCTTGCCACTTACAGAAAAAGTTAACCCATCCCTGGTTTAGATCTTCGCTATTTTATATTAGACTAGAGGCCTAGTGCACAAAATTCATGCACTGGGAGGTGGGGGTCCCTCAGCCCAGCCTGATTCCTCTCATAGTCTGGGAGCCCTCAGGGGATGTCCTACTGACGGCTTACGCTTGCTCCCAATGGAGAGTGGGCCTAAGCTGCAGTCTGGCCACAGATGCTTGGAGCAGGTGCCGTGTGTGTGTGTGTGTGTGTGTGTGTGTGTGTGTGTGTGTGTGTCTGCTGGGGACCTGCCCCCACCAGCCACGCCATGGAGGCTCAAAGCAGGTGCCCTGTGTGTGTGTGTGTGTGTGTGTGTGTGTGTGTGTGTCTTTTGTGTGTCTGTGTGTGTGTATGTCTGCTGGGGGCCTGCCCCCAACCATACCGGGAAGGCTCGGAGCAGGCACCCCTCTCTCAGGCTCTGGGCCGCGCCTGGCCCCTCCTCCTGAGCTGGTCGTGACCATTAAGGAGTCCCAACCTCATTTGCATATTACTTCATATATATCTATATCTATATCTATATCTATATCTATATCTATATCTATATCTATATATCTATCTATATCTATATATACATATATATATATATATAGATTGCTGCAGTAACTTCCCACTTGGTCATATTAATTCTAGTTCTTCTCTCCTATAATCTTTTGAAAGCTGCCTGTTAATCCCAGTTAAACATATCTGATTTTCATCATGAATTTCCTTCCTCAGTATAAGACCAAACTCCTTTCCCTGGCAATTAATGCCTCTATTATAATAAAAA
>NW_005871070.1:1065792-1074564 GCF_000147115.1 Myotis lucifugus | reverse complement strand
TCCTGCTACTATTAACATAATCCTGCTCATTTCCTCAATGCATTTTTCTTTTCCATCACATTCATCCCTTCAATGATTACACAGTCTTCACAGTTGGCTCATGTTCTACCTCCTCATATAATTCCAAAGCCTACAATCTTTCACTGTTCTATCATCCTATAATGCTTGTAGGTAGTATACAGAACCTATCTCCTGATTGTCTATTGTCTTAAATTATTTGTTCATTGACTTAAAGCTCCCCCAAAGCAGCACACATTATTTCTGCTCTTTAGAATCCACTGGGAACAGAGTAAAAGTGTGAATACTGGTATTTTTGATTTGTAGGCCTCAGGAATAAATTATTATCAGCAGTCAGAATCTTTGTTTAGAAAATGACCATATTGTGCAGTCTCTGATGACAGTAGACTCAGGACACTGCATTTTTAGCTCTTCCCCTAAAGCTTTATCACGGATTAGAATCTAGAATGTGGTTGATTGAGCACAAATGGTGAAAAAGAATATTCTGCAAAAGGTTGCAGCTCAAGAGCCTTTACTTACATACCTTAAACCACTTCCAATTTGTCATTTTGGGTATACTAACTTAGAAATATCTCATTTCACATTTGATAAGTTTTCACCATTGACTGAATATTTTCTTAAAATTTACTCAATAGGTCTCAAAAAGCAATTCAGAGTGTCATAGTCATTTTATTATTTTTGGTCCAAAACTCTAAAAAGAAACAAAGACTTAATTGTAAAAAACCACAATGGTAATTTAGAAAAACTTGAACTCAAATGAAATATAAAATCTCAAGGTAATACATATACACACACTTGGAAACTTGAAAATATTTATCAAAGAAAAAACAGGTAAGTTTAGAGACTTGGAACTGCTGAAAATACTCAAGAATGAAAATTGCCATATGTACTGTCTTCCATGATAAGGTCACTGTGAGCAGTTTAAAGTTTCTTTATCTCAATTTCAAGAAAAGATCTTATTTTCAGTGAGTCTAAATGAAATTCTCAGAACTCTGAAGTGCATGGTCACTGTACAGAGAAAAAACAAATCCCATATGTCAACCTAAGAATAATGCAGTTAAGGCAGAAGGAATGAAGACCACAAGGTTACATCAGACTAGGCTATTTGCCTACAATGGTGTATTTGCCTACAAAATATTCTGAAAGGTTCATTGTGACCTAAAGATATGGGCCGCAATCCAGTAACATTACCAACTGTAAATCCAAGTAATAATGATAATAATAATAATCATAATAATTATAATAACATTCCAGCATCCATATGAGAGATCTTTCTAGCCTATGCTTCCTTGCAACCATAGTAGCACACATAATAAAATACATTAAAATGTCCTAAATAAGAAATAACATTTATTTTCCAAAGCCTCATACCTTCTTTCCTGCCATCTCATGTTTTCTTTTGGAATTTTCTGGAATAGAAAACTATAAACCATAAAGAACAAGCTGTCAAATCCTTAGAGTATAGTGATTAGGATGAAGTGAAAGATTGTGGAGATTTAACTAGCCTCTGGGATAGCCCAGTTTGCTGTAATTTCTCTTTGTTGATGGTAAAGTATTGCAATTTGTATTTTGTTCCACAATTACTTCATATATTCTGCCTAATCTCTTTCTTGCATTCCAAGGTTCAAGAGTGACTTTTTTTAAGGGCCTCTGGGACAAAGATGGGTGGAAGGATGAGAGGAATAGACATGACCCCAAGGTGACACCCCAGAGTGAATTTGACCTAGGTTCTGCTTCAACAGATTTCTTGTCACTTAGAAGCACTATGAATTTTAATATGATTCTTATTACAACTCATGCTTACTTTTAATCTTCATGCTTTGGAAGGTATTGATCACATTCATCAGGTCACGGAGGTGCCCTTGCTGCAGGAATCTAGGCTTTTGCAGAGTAACCTATTTTGTTTTTGCTTAAATCTTTGTTATTTTATTCTTCTCTAAAAATTATTCCTGATTTTAATTTTCACCTTTTATTTGTTACATCTGATTGTTACTAGCCTGAAGTTAACTTAAAAAATATTGTCACCTATAATAACTGATCAACTGAAACATTTATGAATCCATAAATATTCTATTCAGAAGCATTCATTCAAATAATATATATTAAGTAATTACTGCATACAAAGGCACTGACCTGAGAACTGGGAACATCATGATAAATAAAACCAAATACAGTATTTTTCTTCATGAAGCTCAAGACTTACTGGGGTGATATAGGCACTAATCAAATAATTGTAAAACAAATTTAGATTTTACATTGCATCAAGTATTATTCAAAAGAGGCGTATCATGCTATGAGAACCTATTATGGTTTTTGAAAGCTCAGGTAATTTTTCCCTGAGGAAATGATGTTCGATCTCAGATCTGGGGGATAATTAGGAGTTAAAGTAGGCAAAAAGTGGAGGAGTGTAGTAGATATAATAAATGGCATAAGGAAGGCCTCCATAATTGAAGGGTACCTGGTGATACAGGGATTGAAATAAATTAAGTGTAGCTGAAGCAGAGAGAGCAAGAGGGATGCTGGTATAAGAAGCAGCTGAGTCATGTTGTTTCTACTCTCAAACTATTTCTTTTTTTTTTAAGAATAAATATTTATTGTTAAGTATTACATATGTCCCTTTTTTCCCCATTGCCCTCTCCCCGCCCCCCCGCCCCACCCCAAGCCTTCACCACCCTATTGTCTGTGTCTATGGGTTATGCATATATGCATATGAGTTCATTGGTTGATCTCTTCCCTCCTTCACCTTCCCCTGCCTTCCCTCTAAGATTTGACAGTCTAACTATCACATGATCTCACTCATATGTAGAATCTAATGAGCAACATAAACTGATGAACAAAAATAGACCCAGAGACATAGAAACTTCTCAAACTATTTATTGATTGTGTTCATTTATCCCTGTCCTTACTCCTACTACCCTACTTGAAAGTAGGATAAAAAATAAGCCTCTCCTACAATAATGGATCCGCCTACTTTCTGCTCTTATTATTTCACTCTTGCTCCTTACAATTGATTCTCTTCGTGGTAGCCAGTGATCTTTCCCAAATGCAAATTACAGTATGTCATTTCCATACTTCACACATATCAATGTCATTCCACATTTCCTGGGATAATAGAACTACCAGAACTACCTGAATGATCTGGCCCTACTCACCTCTTCAGTCTCATCTTCCACCACTCTACCCCATGGTTGCAATGCTTCTGACTTTCTGGCCTTCCCTCTGTTCCTCCAGAAAACATTTATACAAGCTGTTAGCTGCATGGAAGCTTCTTACCTCTTCACCTGGTAACCAGATATGGCTTCCTTCAAGAGAGCCTTCGTAACGAAGACACCACACCCAACTGGATTAGGCTTCCCACCATTAGCATATATTTTATGGCATTCTGTAATTTTACTTCCTGATTTTCATTATTATCCCCAATTTTTCACTCTTCCCTACATCCAAACACTTTGCCAAGTAACTTTTTAGCTCCAGTTACAAAGGGTAACAGGAGTATACTTCTCTACTCTTTGCCTTTGAATTGCTTTGGCCAATGAGATATTAACAGACATTAAGTAAGCTGAGACTTGAAAACAACTTTTGCTTGTTTATTTTGGTTTTTGGAGACAGAGGAAGGGAGAAGAAGAGAAAGAGAGAGACATCAATGTGAAAGAGAAACATCAATTGGCTGCTTCATGCACATCCCTTACCGGGGATCTAGCCCACAACCTGGGTATGTGCCTAACTGGGAATCAAACCGGCAACCTTTATGTCCATGAGACAACATCCAACATACTGAGGCACACCAGCCAGGGTGAAAACTTCTTTTGTGGTTAGGTTACCCCCCTTATAAGAAGGACAGGACATATCATAGTTAACCCACTGATCCAAGCAGGATGAGACATGTGGAGCAGATCCAATCTTCAGCTTAACACTCTTTAGCTGAGCCTCACAGAGCTACCCAACCATGCCAAAGCCATGTGAAAAATAAATGGGTTTTATTGTATACTAGAGGCCTGATGCATGAAATTCGTGCAAGAGTAGCCCTTCCTTCCCCCAGGCTGCCCGCGCTGGCTTCCCCCTGGCACCCAGCACCTGGGCTTCCCTCGAAGCCCCCGCTTCTCCCAGAAGGTCGCCTGGAAGGATGTCTGGAAGGACTTCTGGTCTAATTAGCATATTATGCTTTTATTATTATAGACTATTATAGATGTGTCATAGAGGTTTTATAATTATTACAAAGCAATAACTGACTGAAACAATTGTAACAGGTATGAACTGTTTTAAAATGAGAAATATATGTCATGTTACTTGTAAAAATCAAAAATGTGAAACCAATAGTACAGGTAAACTCTAAATAATTTTACAGGTGATGGTTTTCACTACTTGGAAGAAGTCAGGGATAACCAGAAAAATAGTTTATTGTCATTAACTACCTGGATGATCATGAACAAATCTTAACTCCCTTGTTAGTGTGTTTTCCTATCTTTAAAATGAGGGGAAGGGACTCAGTAGGGATGTTAAATGGGTTTGTCTTGAGAACTGACTCCAATTGATTGTTGTGACTTTCTGGAATGCTATGTTGACAATGATTCTAAAGCCAAATTTGGGCTCGGTTGACTGAGTGTCATGATCAATTACCAGTATCTGCCCTGGAAAGAGAGGAGGGTCCGCAGCACCAGAGCCAAAGATTTGTCAGCCCTGGATTAGAGGATTTCTAACATTCATTCCATATTTGACACCCATAACTCGAGGAGTCAATAAATTAATAGAGATAATAAAAGTGAGATCTAGCTACAGTCTTGGGCAGGCAAGAATAATCTATTATTTTCCTTTTCTCCATGGTTCTTTGCAAAGTGCTAGATACACAGAATAGTTTAATAAAGAACTGTGATATTTTTATTGCTTGTAGTAGATCCATAGCTTTGGGGTTCAGTCAATGGGCTTATAAACCGGAAGACTCTTAGATGCAAGTGACAAACTCTCACCTCAAGCTAAGGTAGAGAAGAAAAATAGCTTAAACTTATTGGTTGACATTACTGAAAAGTGGAAGAGTGGTTGGCTTTCTTCATGGCTATATTTTGAGGCTCAGAATAATGTCTTAGGACTGAGGACCTTTTCTCTCCATTACTCAGCTCAGTTCCCCTTAGGGACTCTACACGATAACTCTGGCAGTTCTAGGCTCCCATAATAGTTTCAGGAAGAACAAAAGAAGAATACTGAGCTCCATTGGACTTAATTCACCTATCTTAAGTCATATACTTACTCCTGAACAAACTAGTATTTCCATGCCAAGGACATAGTTGTAACTGTTCATGGGATTGTATTAGATTTTTATTTTCTTCTCTATATTTTTACTACATATTTCAAAATTTCTACATAGCCATTGATTTCTTTTGTAATCAGAGAAATGTAGACATTATTCATAAAAAGAAAACAAAAAAAAGGAGGAGCAAAAGTTCTCCTTCACTCTTCTTTTGGACAATATATGATGTCATATATTTGAACCTGTTATACTCAGTTCTGGCAAAATAAGATTTTAAACCTGCCTCACTTTTTCAAGCATTGTGCTATAAATAAGACTTCTTTTGATCTAGGCTATTCTTCATTATGCTAAAAATAATTTTTGCATGAAAGCTACTGAATAGCCTGACATGAGATAACTTGCTTTTAAAATATGCTCAGTGTGGTAACAAAGGATCCTGGACATAGCTCTATATTTCTTTGTTCTACAGAGAAGATGCCATTATTTTTTGTGTTTTACATATAACTATTGTTTGCAGGATTAAAAGATGATTCTAAGTATAGAACTTCCACATAAACTTTGACACAAATGAAAGGATACAGTTAGTGATAAATTCAGGAAAAAACCTGCTATACCCAAAGCAAATCTATGGTGTAATGAGTATCCATAACAATGCTATCTTTGAATATGTATTGTTGATCCAATGTCATGTTCTGTATGCTATTTTCTCCAAGGCTGAAAGTGCATTGTCCAGTTCTTGAAATGATTTCTGATGACTTCTCATTATATGAGAACCATGGAATAAGATGCCAGTTAATGCAGAATACATTTACAACTAATACTATAGTCAACAATGTGAATTGCTTAATTTTTAGGCCATAACACCCTAAATGAAATCTACATCCTGCTTAGTGTAGGCTACTAGGATACTTCTTCTTTAACTTCTTTCTTTTGGTCAAATTCAAATTTTGGGAGGGAGGATTAGAGGGAGCACGTACTTTTATTTCTTTAAGTCAGCACCCTAACCAAAAGAAATAGATAAAAATTTGTCACCTTAGCAGGCTAGTAAGCAAAATGATATATATGTAAAATGTGGGTTTCAGGATGTTCAAATCACACCTAAAGACAATAGATTAAGACATATACATATTATTAGAAACTACTTCCTCTGTGAAAATTTGACTCAAATGCCTGGTTTCAGAGATAGCCAAAAATTCAAAATTGAACATTAAAACTCACCTCCAGGATCATTTCTCTTTAAAAAAAAAATCCATAAAACACAGAAATAAGTGGAGACCTATCATTAGGTATTAATTTTGCCTAGCCATTTATCCAATTTTCTCTCTTATCTATTTATCTACACCCACAACTGAAAGGTGTTACTTTTTGACTGGACTGTAAGAGTCACTACTCTGTCACACTGAAATAATTTCACTGGATTTTACACTACTGTGCAAAACCTAGGACTGCTGCATTCTGTAGTTGAAGGAAAGAGTTAAAATAATTTAAAATGACATATAATTGGGAAATGCACCTCTCACAAAGCAAGACTCCTTTAGTAAATTATAGCAAGCACCCTAACAGTATATTAGGCAACCATTTAAAAGGACATTTTGCAAAAAGGTGTGGCATAACCCTCTCCACCTTCTGTGCCTGGTTGTCTAGCCTTCAGGGATGGACAAGTCAGGCTGTGACTTGGTATTCATGAGCTTTGGGCCACATGGCAGTCTGATATCAGCTCCCCAAGGACCAGGGCCTGAGCCTCCCTGCAGAAGAACTTCAAGTGATATGACCAGAGGACAGCTGGGGAGCAGCCACTACAAGAGGGCACATTGGCCATTTTAAATAGCCACTGAGTGTTTCTCAGTTATCTTTTCTTCCCATGGGAGATGACTGAGGAAAATTCTCTCCCTTTTTGCATAAGCTAAGGCATCCTTTCTGAAAAATCACCACTTGGTTCCAGGAATATACACTGAGTGGCCAGATTATTATGACCACCCCATCAGTACTTCGTTGGGCCACCTTTTGCCTTCAATACTGCGGCGATTCTTCTTGGCATTGACTCCACAAGATGTTGAAAGGTGATGCGAGGAATCCGACACCATGCCTGATGAATAGCACTGCCCAGTTCTGTGAGATTTGATGGTTGTGGAACGAGCTGCCTGACGGCTCTTTTAACTTCATCCCACAAATGCTCAATTGGATTGAGATCTGGTGATTGTGGGTGCCACCTAAGCAAGGTAAAGTCTCCCTCATGTTCTTGAAACCACTCCTGCACAATACGAGCACCGTGGCATGGAGCATTATCTTGTTGGAAGAAGCCATCTCCATTGGGATACGCCATCAACATGATAGGATGAACTTGATCAGCAATGATACTTAGGTATGTTGTGCTATTCAGACATTGTTCCACACAAATTAAAGGGCCCAAATCATGCCAGCAAAACATGCCCCAAACCATAACACTGCCCCCACCAGCTTGAAGGGTTGTACTCATGTATGTGGGGTGCATGCTTTCATGCTGTTTCCGCCAAATTCTCACTCTGCCATCTGCATGATGCAACTGGAAACGTGATTCATCGGACCACATGACTTTTTTCCAATGCTCGACTATCCAATCCTTGTGTTCCTGTGTGAATTGGAAACGTTTTATCTTGGTAACTGCAAACAGCAAAGGTGTTCCAACAGGCCTTCAGCTTCCATATCCCATATGATGCAGTGTACGGCTAATTTTCCTACAAACGTCAGGTGGTCATAATAATCTTGCCATTCAGTGTATATTAAATTCATCACCCTATTCATTAGAGGAGCTCTGCAGTCCAGGCAGAGGGCAGGATAGCTGGGACCCAGCTGATGATAATATAGGTGTTAAGATGTAGTCCAATTGCAAGTATGTTTCTTTTTTAAAAAATAGATTTTTATTGATTTCAGAGAGGAAGGGAGAGGGAGAGAGTGGTAGAAACATCAATGATGAGAGAGAATCATCAGTCGGCTGCTTCCTGCACGCCCCCTACTGGGGATGGGAGCCCGCAACTGGGGTATGTGCCCTTGACCAGAATAGAACCCAGGACCATTCAGTCTGCAGGCCCATGTTCTATCCACTAAGCCAAACCAACTAGGGGAAGTATGTTTCTTTTGAAAACCCTATGTTAATTTATGTCTCCCAGGAAGGTGACTCTCTCAGGATCCAGAGCCAGGGCAATTTCATACTGGAATCATCTTTTCCTTTTTATATTTTTACTAGAGGCCCGGTGCACAAAAATTTGTGCACTTGGCGGGGGGGGGGGGGGGGGGTGGGGGGGGAATGTACCTCCACTCTGGCCGGGGCCCCCTTGAGTCTGGGAACCCCCCGGGGGAGGGCCCCCGGCGGGTTGAGACTTGTCTCCGTGATTAAGGGGTGATCCGTGTAGTTGCAATTTCGCTGGGAGTCCAGTAGGCCTAGAGGTAGTCACTTTGGGGAAGGGTGAAAATTATCGGTACTTTGAGAACCGAGTTGGGGCATTGGATTGGTAAGATTTCTATAATGGTGTGGG
>NW_005871070.1:946071-1065320 GCF_000147115.1 Myotis lucifugus | reverse complement strand
CCAGCCTGGATGAGGGGCTGATGGCTGTTTTCAGGCTGGCCACACCCCCTTTAGGGTGGGGGTTCCCACTGGGGTGCCTGGCTAGTCTGGGTGAGGGGCTGAGGGCCATTTTCAGGCTGGCCGGTGACTGAAGCTCCCATCCTCTCTTTTTTTTCTTTTTTTTTATTCTGGTATTTATTTACCTTCTATAATTGAAACCTTGTTGCTGTCACTGGAGCTGAGAGCTGGGCTCCTGCTCGCTCCAGCTTTGAGGCCACAGCCTGCTGAAAGCAGGTATCTGGGGTTTGTTTAGCTTCTATAATTGAAACTTTGTTGCTTTCAGAGCTCAGAGCCAGGCCATGGAAGGCGGGGAACCTTGGCTTCCTCCATCACTGGAGCAAGCAAGCCTCCTGCTCACTTCAGCTGTGTGGCTGCTGGCTGCCATCTTGGTTTGGTTAATTTGCATATCATGCTGATTAGCCAATGGGAGGCGTAGCGAAGGTACAGTCAATTACCATGTTTGTCTATTATTAGATAGGATTGATTTCAGAGAGGAAGGGAGAGGGAGAGAGATCTAGAACATCAATGATGAGAGAGAATCATTGATCGGCTACCTCCTGCACGCCCCACACTGGGATTGCCATACACTGGGAATCGAGCCCACAACCCAAGTGTATGTCCTGACCAGGAATCGAACCGTGACCTCCTGGTTCATAGGTCAAAGCTCAACCACTCAGCAACTCTGGCCAGGCCGAAATCATCTTTTTCACCACTTCCAAACTGGATGATCACAACCAAGATAAATGGAATGGGGTACTTCCTACTTGGTAAAAATACAAGGGTACCTATCTTATACCCAGAGCCTACAATCACAATAATGCATATATCAATAAAATTTCTCCCAATAAAAGGACATTGAAAATGCTATGTAGAAATAATAAAAATGTTCATAATATAATTTTATGTATAAATAACTGAATTAGAACATTTGTGTCAAAAATATAAATGACTAAAATGTCTTAGAAAGCAATATGAAAAGATAAAATGTTATGATTGAGTAGTAGGATTAGAGTTAACTATTTTAATATCTTTTTCAAAGTTGGTAATAATGATTTCAATTAAAAAGAACAAAATTAATGTCTTCCTACTTAGCTGTAACTGTTTCCATTCTTAACAGATATTCACAGATGTATTTTCAATTGAATTGTGGAAGGTCATACTATCAGTGGTCTTTTGTTTCTTAAACACCTAAGTGTGGAACATAAATGCCCCTGTTAAAGCATCTTGCGTTAAAAATTCTCATCTGATTTCTTTATTTTTCTTAGTCAATGAGTGCTCTCAGCTAATGGGTTTGATTCACTTTCCTTCAGTTAAGAGAAAATATTTTCATTATTCAAATTATATTCTGAACATTATGCTACTAATTATATACAAAGCATGATTCCCTCTCAATCTCTCATGACATTATTCAGTAGGAAGTAAGCATATGCACATCTTTAGCAAGAATTTCAAGTTTATGCAGCTTAAAAAATGTCAGTCTAACTAGAAATATGTATATGTTGACATAACTTTGATTTTGTAACTACAAAGGAAAGTAAAAGGACAACTGGAGAATGTTAATAATCCATTTACATAGAATGCATAATTGGCTATCAGACACTTATGAAACATTCTAAATGTAATAGTATATTTTTATACATTCATATAAATGTATATATATATATATGAATATTCGCCTAGAACTTGGTGACACTCAGTAGAAAAAAGAATTTCCTGCAATCATTAAAGAGAATTTCTGATATCTACCAGAGGTTAAGACTCAAGGGAAGCTACAGGGATGCAGCCCCTTATGTCAGGGAACCGCAGAACTCTCTCACCAGGTAACTCTCAAAGGTCATTATTATGGTCTCAGGAAAATTATCTAGAGATCCTTCTCTTCCTTCTGCTGTTACCCACATTACCATTACCACAGCCCACTTTTCTCTCCTTTACTAAGCTACTGCCAGGAACCTAATATTGAAGGCTACCTTGTCTCCCCTTGAGTTCTTAATATTAAAGGTTACAATGCAGAAATTGGTGACTGTGATATTTTTCACTAGCTTAGTCCCACAATGGAACTTCTGCACACCAGAAATTAAAATTAAACAACAAATTTTAAAGCCCACAATACTACATTCTCCTCCCACCATACTACCTAAATTTCTGATACCTCTCAAAATGGCAAAAAACTCAGTCCATAATACACAGAGCCATCACTTTGTTCTTGCTGCCATCTTTTTTGAGAGAGCCCCCTGTATTCTTTGATGTTTTGTCTCAGTTTCACTCATCTTTCTGTACAAACTCTCACTACCATCAATATGTAACTATTTATACCTCACTTTGATCATCAGTATTCTAGACAACTTTTGTCTCAGTGCCGCATCAGAAGTAGCACTAGAAATTTAATTCTAGAACCTGTCCTAAGTAAAAAGAGATAAATGGATTTAGTTTGCTATGTCATTATAGGAGTCATGATTTCTTGAGCACTTGGAGGCCAGGCATTATGCAAAGCAAATTTAATATTACGTAATCCACAGGAAAGCCTATTTAACAGATAAAAATATTGAGGAATATTCAAATTCAGGTCTCAGGAGCACTGTACTCCAATATATTTAATACCTATACTGAACACATCTATACTTAAACCCAGTCCCCACTCCTACACTGCCCTGTCCATCATTTCCATGCCCAGGTCATAGGTCCTGCACCCATATTTATTAGAGATCTTCAAACAAACCCTAATATTGGCTGTAAAATGGGACAGTTTTTTCATATTTTCCAATGCTGCACAACAAATTACTCTAAAATTTAGCAGCTTAAAACAAGAATCATTTATTATCTCACAGTATGTGTAGGTCATGAATCTGGGCGTGGCTTACTTGGGTGCCTCTGACTGAACATCTCTCATGAGATTGTAGTCAAGCGGTTGGCCAGGGCTACCATTTTATGTGGAAACTTCACCAGGTGTTGAGGAAGCAGGCGGCTCTGCTTCCTAGCTCACTCTGGTAGTTGTTGACAGGCCTTGGTCCCCTACCACCAAGACCTCCCCACAAGACCTTCTGATGACATGGCAGCTTGATTCCTCCAGAAGTAGGATCTGAGAGAGCACCCACGACAGAAGCCACAGACGTTTATAACTTGACCTTGGAAGTGATATCCCATCATTTTTCCTGTATTCTCTTCACTAGAAGTAACTCACAAATCCAGTGGATGGGGTTTTATAAAGATACTAGAGGCCCGGTGCACAAAAATTTGTGCACTCTTGGGGGCGGTTAGGGAGGGGGGTCCCACGGCCCGGCCTGTGCCCTCTCACAGTCTGGTACCCCTCGGGAGATAATGACCTGCTGGCTTAGGCCTGCTTCTGGGTGGCAGAGGGCAGGCCCAATCCCTAGGCGCAGCCCCTGGTCGGGCTCAGAGCAGGGCTGATTGGGGAGTTGGGGCACCGCCCCGTCATGCACAGAGCAGGGCGGATCGGGAGGTTGCGATGCCACCCTCAGTCACGCTCAGGGTAGGGCCGATTGGGGGGTTGGGGCACCGCCCCCTGTCACACTCAAGGCAGGGTCGATGGGGGAGGTTGCGGCGCCACCCCCCTGTCACGCACAGAGCAGGGTCGATCAGGGGGTTGGGGCGCTGCATCCTGTCACACTCAGAGCAGTGCTGATCAGGTGGTTGGGGAGCTCCCCCTATCAGACACAGAGCAGGGCTGATCAGGTGTTAGGATGCCTTCCCCTGTCACGAACAGAGCAGGGCGGATAGGGAGGTTGTGGCCCCGCCCCCTGTCACACACAGAGCCGCAGGGCGATCAGGGGGTTTGGGCGCTGCCCCCTGTCCTGCTGATCCCGGTGCCGGGAGACATATTACCCTTTTACTATACAGAATAGAGGCCTGGTGCACGGGTGGGGGCCGGCTGGTTTGCCCTGAAGGGTGTCCTGGATCAGGGTGGGGGTCCCCACTGGGGTGCCTGGCCAGTCTGGGTGAGGGGCTGAGGGCCGTTTTCAGACTGGCGAGTGACTGAAGCTCTCAACCGCTCCTTGTTTTCTTTTTTTTTCTTTTTTTATTCTGGGCCAGCTTTAGCTCTGAGGCCTCGCTGCTGAAAGCATCGATACAATGTTGCGGTCCGGCTGGCTTTCAGTCCGGCTGGTTTCTGGGGTTTTGTTTAGCTTCTTATTTGCAACATAGTACATAGTTGCTTAGACTTGCAGCTGAGAGGCCGGCAAGTTAGGCGGGCAACGTTGGAGTCCGCAGTCACTGGAGCAAGCAAGCCTCCCTGTTCTCTTCAGTGCATGGCTGCCGGCTGCCATCTTGGCTGACAGTTAATTTGCATAAGGATATGCTGATTAGCCAATGGGAAGGGTAGCGGTCGTACGCTAATTACCATGTTTCTCTTTTATTAGTGTAGATAAATGCCATGGAGCAAGATCGTTGAGGGCCATCCTACAGATTTCTCTCTGCACATGCCCCTCCCCAGCACTCTCCCTACCACCTGTATCTCAGATTCCCATGTCTCTTTATCTTCCAGTCATAAAGGACTAAAAAACATGTTATTGTTTTGTTAGCCAATATTCCTGGGCCCCAGTGTCTGGCTCCCTTCTGAAATGGTAACTGAAATATCTATCCTGTAACTCTGGAAGTCTTCTTTATGTTTCTTATTGTCAGTTTAACCTGCTCAGACTGTTGCTGAAGCTAGATTTGAATTGGAAGAAATCTTCCTCCAACTTATCCTCTGTCTGCCCCAGAGGATAGTCCCCAGGTTTAGCTGCCCTTTGATAATTTCTATTTCCTACCTAATACATAGAAATTTATCTGAATATACTAATATGAGCTTCAGATAAATTTTTACTAGCTTTTAATGCCCATCTACACCATATCCCCCACCACATCCTAGTCCCTCATTCTTACTTTTCCCAGGATAGAGATTTCCAGCTCTGGCCTCCGGAGATTTTCCCCTGGTATCGGACCTTCCTGCATTGATATGTAGTCATCTCTTTCCCCATCGCGCCTATGAATTTCCTTAATTTGGGATCCTGGATGCCTCATAACTCTTACCAAGTTGCTAAGGCTGTTTCTGCTCTTTGGTGACAGTTCTTCCTAAGTTCCAACCCATTTTTAGTTCTTGACATCTCCATAGCGATATTCTTAAAATTTCTTTATTTTGTTTTATCACAAGCACATGACATACTTTCTCTGTCACTTCCCCACATTCAGTAGAAGAAAAACACAGTGAAATATCAACAAAGCATAAGGAGATTTGTGAGGATTTATATTCACCACCTGCTTTAGTAAGAGGAATATAGGGAATTCATGTTTGAATCATCACCTACACATGTATTTGAAGTCAGATATTGTGAGATCATAGCCTTAAAATATGCTTCACTATTCACTATATGGCTAACCAAATAATCTGTAACAAAATGCATTGGTAAGCACAAGAAAACCAACGGTAGTTTATTGTTAGAAAGAAGAGCAACAATAAAAAATTGCAACCAAATATTATTATTTTAATAATATGGTAACGTTAGTTTAAATATCATCAGTTAACCCTTTATAACTAATTTACCTTACTGGTTAACAATGCTTACTTACACTTTAAAAGTATGTGAATTTGTATATCATCCATCTTTAAGAAACTGTTTGAATTTTCAACTAAATTATAGCACAGCAGGAGAAAATTTTGATTGATTATTGAAGGTTCACATCTTTGGTCTGATACCCATAGGGCTAGGTATATTTCAGAAATTGTCAGATTTAGGAAAGAATTCAGTGCATACACTATATACAGTGGTTGGGAAAAGTAGGTTTACAGTTGTTTGTATGGAAGTTACAATCCTATATAATAAAAGGCTAATATGCAAATTGTCTCCTCAACCAGGAGTTCGACTGGGAGTTTGACCAGGGGGTGGGGGCATCCGGCCAACTGCCCTTGGCCCCTCCCCGAATCTGGCCTGGCCCGATGGGCCCTGATTCGGGCAGGCTGGCCAGACCCCACCCATGAACAAATTCATGCACTGGGCCTCTAGTAGTTAATAAATAATAATATAAGAATAAACTTTGTGTTTTGTGTACTCACAATTATAAACCTACTTTTGCCCACCCCTGTATTATATACCACCAGTGCCTAGGACAGTACTCTATAACCATACATTAATATGTTTGCTATAAAATATAGATCAAGTTGAATAAGACTATAAATAACTTCAAGTCATTTCAGGTCAGGATTTGCTGACAAGTGAGTTTACAACCAAACTTAACAAAAACCTTTTGGTTCTATTGATTTGGGGATCGTATAATTTGTGGCTAAGAGATTGTGGATTTATACAGTGTTCCAGGTTGCATTTCAGGGCTGAAGGTTTTAAATACCAGGGCCCACCTTCACAAGTTTCCTTTTAAAACTCACTTGAGTTCCTCCAGTCCCTTATTTTTCCATTTCCATTCAAGAAGTGATCTATTAAGGAATTGTGTGTGTCCTTTTATTCCCTTATCAACTTTATTAAAAATTATTTTTAATAAATAATTTACATACAAGAAACTAAATCCAATTAAAGTACACAATTCTATAGGGGATTTTTGTTGTTGTTGTTTTTATTCTTTTTGTTTTGTTTTGATAATTGTATATACCTATGAAACCAAAACCACAACCAAGACACAAAACATTTCCAACATCTCCAAAATATTCTTCATGCTCCCTTGTAACCCATCTCTCTACCCTTCCCTTGATGCAGTCACTGAACTGACTTTTTTCACTTAGGTGAATTTGCATTTTATATTAATGAATCATATTCTATGCACTCTTTGTGTCTGTCCTCTTTCACTTGGCATAATGTTTCTGGAATCCATCTGCTGCATACATTGGCAGTCTCTTTGTATTTCTGAGTAGTATTCTAATGTACAAACACACTACATTTTGTTTACCATTTACCTTTTGATAGATATTTTGGTTGTTTTCAGTTTGGGCCTATTGTTAGTAATGCAGCTGCCTTTGAGTGGGCATACCTTTTCATTTCTCCTGATACAAGCACCTAAGATCAGAATGGTTGGGTTAAATAGAATATGTATTCCTTAACTTTTTGAGAAACCTATAGTTTTTATAAAATGATTTGCAATTTTACATTTCCATCAACAGGATATGAGAGATATGCAAATTGGCAATTTGTGTAACTTATTTTGTGAAGTCACTATTCAAGTAGTTTATCAAATTTTCTATTGATTGTTTTTCTTCTTGTAATTGAGTTGTAATTGTTTTTTCTGCATACAAATCCTTTGGCAAATATCCATAATGTTATATTTCCTCTCATTCTATGTCTTACCTTTTTATGTTTTTAAAAGATACATTTCAAAGAGCAAACATTTTGAACTTTCATAAAGTCCAATTTATCACTTTTAAAAAATGTTCATGATGATTTGATTTTCTCCCACTTTTTAAAGAGTTTTATAGTACTAGACTTATATTTAGACCTATTACTCTTTTAGAGTTAATTATTGTATATTGTGTGAAGGGCTAATGTTCCTTTTAAAAACGTTTTGGTAAATGAACCCTAGTAAATGAGAATAAGTCTTGTGAAGTGCAGAGGGATTTCGAGGCAGTGTATGCACCAGGAAGGGCACCTGCACTGTGTAAAGAATAGCAGAGAAAGTGAACTCTGAGGTGACTAAGCCACTGCCCCTTCCCAAGCCTCCCCTCCCAGATTGGCTGAAACGTAGACAGCCTTTCATCCTCTCTAGAGTCAGCATGTGTTCTAGCTGAGCGTATAATTTTCATTTCGGCTCCCTATAATTTGGCCTCTGTTTACATTTAATAAATTAAACATGTTTCTCTAGGCTGGTAGTTAAACCAGAATTTGAGCCATAGCATTTTGCACAAGAACAATGCAAATAGGGATACAGCTACTTGTACCAGCTTCAAGTACCACCACCATCATTTTCAGCAATCATCTTAAAATGAAAATGCAACTGTTTGATGTTAAAATGATCACTTAGACCTGATTCTTCTTTCATCATACTAAGCCTCTATGTGGTGGAAGACATGAGTCCTCACATAACTTTCTCTCAACTCCTCATTGTTTGAAAAGAGAAAACACAAAACAGAACAGAAAGCTTGAGTGATTTGCAATCCATCCAAGTACCAATCATGTTGAATTGTATGATTTCTCGAGTGCCTAGAAATTTTTTAGCACAGTGCAGTTTATAAAAATTAAACAATAATTTTTGTTAAAGTAACAATTTGAAAAGTTTACTTAGCAACTCAAAGGTGCTATTTCTAGCCATAAATTACCTAGTTCCTTGGTATTCTTAATTTAAGGTAGTAATTCTATAATATTTGTAGAATTCTCAAGCTACATAAATAATTCATAACATCTATTCTACCTAGTCTTTCCTTTTCATTTCCTCTCTCGGCATCTTATTCCATTCTTTCTCTTTTTTGTTCAGGGATGTTTACCTACTTTGCTTTTTTTCTTAAGTCCCTCAGCCCATTTCAACCTACACTGCCAATTACTCTTCCAAAAATATTTCTTGCTTCAGTTACTATCTTGCTTAAATTACCTTAGAAAATCAAATTATCTACTATATATGTTCCAAATTCTTTAGCCTCACATTCAAGAGTTCCATGACCTAACTCCCTCATTTAACAACAATAGCCCCCCCGACCCACCCCCACCCCCCACACACACACATGCACCGGTTCCATCCATTTCAGCAGGACACATTTATTGTCTCATGTATCCTCCTCTTGTCTCTGATCTCAATGCACCCATATGGGAAGCAGAATCACTGTGCCCTCTCCTCCACCCACCCAAACACTACTGTTCTCCATGGCCCACATCATGCCTCAGGCTCAGAATTCCTTGACATAAGATTTGTACCTCTTGCCTAGTTTTCCTTTAAATTGTATTCAGTGACCTCAAAAGAAAGTTGCTCTCCTTAGTGTATTTCCAACCTTCTTTAAAGATGATTGGGTATCATGGGTCACATACTCCACCCTCTCTTCCTCACGTCCCATCAACAAAGTTATGAGCTACAGAGGACCAGGTCTGGCTCCAAGCAAGGCCTAATAATTTCTCTGAGCTGTAGTTTCCTCATATGTGAAATGGAGATAATGCCTATCTCATATAATTATATGCTAATAATAGCACCCAAGTCATATAATTATTGTAGAATCACATGAGAAATATACAAAAGATATTTAAAGTATCTGCTACTTCATAATAATACTCAATAATAGCTAATATTATTTTTCATATTTTATTATTAATGTTCCTTTTTTAATTCAGTGCAACTTAATTTATTTATTTTAATTTACCTTTATTGTTGAAAGTGTTACAGATGTGCCCCCTTTGTTTTTTGTATTTTTTTCCTGTTGACCCCCTCAACCCCACACCCACCCATCCTAAGTATTCTATGCACCTTTAAAGGCCTGGAGACAGTTTTCAAGAAGATATGAAGGTGGCCGGAGCATGCTTGGCTGTGGAAAATGGCCTAACTCACTTCCCCCTGCTCTACACATTTTTCTTTCCATTTCTTTGAGCCCTAAGAAGTGAGGTCATTCATTCCTTGGTAGTGAAAAGATATGATACTCAGAGTTGGACATTTGTCATTAAAAGGAAAAGCAGGCCTTTATCCTGCTTTAATCGGAGGCTGTAGACCCAACAAAGTACTGCCACAGAAGATACTGAATGGGGTACTTGCAATAATTAGGTCTAGTAGTTCATGCATAGTGAGCACTATTAGGATCTTAATAACAAAGATATCAGCATGCCAAAAGCTACCTGCAGATAAGGTCAAAGGAACTAAGAGTAAGTTGTGCAGTGCAGTCACTGAGGTTGCAGCTTTGCTACCCGCCTGAAAAGATCAGAGAGTAACCTTCTATTTTATACATGGCACTAAAAGCCAAGTCACTGCTATAGGAAATTATCTGCTAAGTCATTTCTATTTTGTTGAAATTTGTCAGTTTTAGCCTGATCTAACTTCAGAAAAAAATCATTCTTTCACATAGAATCTCTATGGACATATTTTGCTTGTATTTTTCTTTGCTTGTCTGGATTTATGGCTTAGTAAGAGTCAATGTCTTCCTTATTTCCTCCACTACACTTTCTTGCCTAATAACATATGGCTATCAACATCTCTTGGGTATTTTGTGCACAGTTCAGAATTGTTTACCAAGAGAAACCCTCCTACCAATTTTTTGAATGTGGGTAGGACACACTGTGTCCTGAAGATTTTCCAAGGTTCTTCAGGTTCCAGAACATGGCCAACTTCCCTGACTTGTATTCTTTCAGCCTAGCTTTTGAGTCTATCTCTCAGGAACTTCCTATGGCATTACCCCCTGTTTCAGCCTAATTCATTCATTAATCCAAGACATAGTTATTGAACCGCTACTTTGAGCCAGGCCCTGTACTAGGTACTGAGGGTTCGGTGATGACCACAACACAGTGCCTGAGTCAGTGGGACTTAGAATCTAGCAAGAGAGACAAATATTAAGAAAAAAAACATTTACTAAAAATTTTAAGTACATTTATGTTAACACAATGCAAGTATATAATATGCAATCAACAGTGCACATTAACAAGTCTCTGGACCTTCGACCTTTTGAAAATTATGTATAACCTGGATGGTAAGTTTCAGTAGCCATTATTAGTCAGGTGAAAGTAGAATGAGCAAAAGGAATGTTCCAAGCTGAGGCAATGTCATGTCCAAAGGCCCTGAGGTAGGAAGGTGCTTGGTGTAGTAGAGCAGAGGTCAGAAGTTAAATCTAAAGAATGACTCAAGGGCCAAATTATGCAGTACTTGTGAAATATTTTAAGAACTTGATAATTTTTCTTTTATTTCATGAGATTTCCTGTTTTGGGCTTTGCACATTCTCTTTTCTTCTTCTTCTTCTTCTTCTTCTTCTTCTTCTTCTTCTTCTTCTTCTTCTAGCCCTCTCTCTCTCTCTCTCTCTCTCTCTCTCTCTCTCTCTCTCTCCATGTGCTGTGCCCTCTATCCAGGTGTCCCTGTTCCTTGAAGTTAGACACACCAAGAAAGGAAGGGACTTCTTTGGTCCTCAATCCCCAGTGGCTTTTATTTAAATACTTTGACCACATATTTCCTGTGCCTCTAAATCCAGAAACCCATAACCCAGCCACCCTATGCATATCATGCAGACATTTCCTTTAAGTTTTATCACTATCACTAGAGGCTCAGTGCATGAATTTGTGCACAGGTGGGGTCCAGCCAGCCCTCCCTGATCAGGGTGGGGGTGGGGCAATTGGGGGCGGAGCTGGCCAGGGGGAGGGGCCGCAGGCCGTTGAACTCCCACTCGAGGGACAATTTGCATATTAGCCTTTTATTATATAGGATTAGGGTCCTACCACCAAATGTTTGGAGGTTCCTTATCTCTGAACCTTCTTTCCCCCAAAATTTATTTTGGTCTTAATAAAATCACTCACTCTCTGCATTATCCTCTAAGGTCCCTGGTATGACCTTAAATCCAAGCTTTAATAAAGCAAAGCTGGAAAGACATTTTTCATAATCATCTTTTACTTTTGACCCCCTAACTTAGACATTGAAAGATCTAAGGAATAAGAGAAACATAAATTATCCTGTTGTATTTTTCACTTACCCATTGGATGGGAACTCTGTTTATGTTGTGAGTAGGATTTTTTTGTACTTCCAACGCATAGAATAATGATGGCTGTGTGCATTATATTTTCCCCAATGTTTCCAGGGGACTAGCTGATGAGTCTGTGAAATGGGAAATTTTCTGGTCCCTCCTTGGAGAGTCTTTTGCTTTTCCAACACTGGCCACAGAATAGTCCTCAGGTCTGGATAAAACTCAATGAGACTTACTAGTCCATTAGCATGGGATTAGCCAAAGCAACTGCATGAAGATTCAGTGGAGGCAAAACTTGAGAGCTGCCCTTCTACTCAGACCCCACCCACAACTTTAACTTTTCTGGCTTATCACATGGTAGGATGCCCATATTAATTTATCATTCAAACTCAGACACTTCAGAGAGTAAAAGTTAGGGCTATAAGTAATTCTTCTGGGCAACAGGCATAAACTGAGTTGCTCCTGAGTAAACAAGAACTTAGGTCACCATATCAGTCATTCCCCAGGTTGTAGGCCCCAGATTTCAGGCAGCTACACTAGAGGACAGGTTGGGAGAGTACCTGCTATATAAACATTCAGGCCTTCCCCTAGCTGGGGGCCCATGTGCAGCCTGATGAGTATTTCATACCCCCCCCCTTCTCTACTCATCTAGTTCTTATTTCATTTCAGTCTTGGTCCTTCTCTGGTCTCCCAAGACACCCCAAACATCCTTAACTCCTATGTTGCTAGGTTCTTAGACATGATCTACCATGAAGTAACCATCTTCCATACAGGTAAAACATGTGCTTTTTCACTTTCTTAACCTCTTAGAGGCCATATTGGAAATATTCATCATTCAAAAATTAAGGATCTATCTTTTATGTTTCCTCCTGGGGTAGTATCTCCAATTCCATTATTTCAGACTTGAGACACGATACTTGTAGCTGATTAGAAGGCATATAATTTGATGATGTGCCCTGGTCCTTTCTCCTGGCCAACTGACTCTCTGAAGACTATTACTAGGATTCTGCCCTGATTTCCCAAAATCACTATAATGAAGCTGTTCAAACATTTAGCATCTCAGTAAGTTTTTCTCAGTTTCAGCTGGCAGGGGGTGGGTAAGGCCTTTTGGAATCAACCCGTCAAGATGCGCTAATACATCCAGGCTCTCCTTTAGCAGCTTTTATAGAAGAAATTTAGAGAGAAGTTAATATCCAACAATGTTCCACTTGGAGTAAAATATGCTCTTTCTTTTTTTTTTACCTGACCAGTCCCACTTTAAACAGACTAGATATGTATACCCAAGTCTGAAAATGTTGGAACTAGAACTCTAACCATGTCTTTAATCTTTTTTTTTATACCAAAGTATTAACTTTACTAAATGTATAAGTCAAGGTCCAATCAGGAGACAGGAAACACACAGGGAAATTTTAATATAAGAAATTATTTAACAGTGAAAGGTGGTTAACTACTAAGTGGGGTAAAAATAGACAATTAAAAGAACAATGTGGGGTGAAGCTACTATATCTGGGGTTAACCAAAAGTAACTAAGGAAGGAACACACTTGTAAGAGGGCCCCCCAAACAAAAACTGACATTCAGACTTGAGAGAGGGAATGGCTATGGACTCCACAGACTTTACTTGGATGCCAAGTCTCTAATCTTTACCTGATGGGTATTTAGAACGTTTACCTGGCACATTCTCAAACAAGCTTAAAGCTTGTTTCCAAGCACATAAGTATTTATACATAATCCCCAAAGTGTTATTTCACTTGGAGATATGATGGTTTCTATATCTGAGTCATGGACTCATAGAGCTGGACCTTAGTACACCTGCTATTGTTGCCATACCTCTAAGGCATGCTCCAGGATCCAATGTTTCTTCTTCTAAGTTGCATCTTCTTATATAGAAATTCTGACTACTTCTTAAAGGTCATAATTGTCTCCTTCAGTAAAATATCCTTCCCCAACATCTGCCCCATGCTTTAGTCTGTTTCAGGTGGTATGTGTAGGTATGGTGCTATATAAGCGTTCTTCTACCAGTGGTAGTGTAGCTGCCAGGTACCCTTCTCCTTCTTAACAAATCAAAGTCCATCTTCAATAATTTTTCCTTTCAAATTATTATTTTGTGAATAAAAGCAATACAAATTCTATCAGGAAGGTATTAGAGGTATATTTGCCCTCTTTTCTTTCATCTTGCCAAGAGCTTATAAATGTCCAGAGATATTTAAAATAATTTTCATCACTGTAAATACACTGGTTTATCCCAAATCAGTGACTCCTGAGAACCACATTGTTATCTGAATAACAATAAATTGTTCAACAATTGTCTCAAAATACGTTGGCTCCCATTTCAAGGAACTACAACTTGTCCATGGAAAAGATCTGGTCTGTGCAGGCATTGATAGTAAAGCTGAGTAAATCACTATGTAGCAGATACAAAGGTAAGTTCACATGACCAAGAAATAACACTATTTCATTTCTTTTAAGTAAACTCAGATCAGTTCCTGAGCCCCCAGCCTTCTCAAAATTACTGGCGATCCCCTTGTTTCAAGGATATGGGGCCAGCGAGACCCCCTCTTTATGTCATTGGTTCACACTGGCTTGCACTGAGATACCCATTGCCCACGCCATATAGTTCCCTTGGATCAGATGGTTCTGCTTCAGTGCCTTTGTAGAATTCAGAAATCTTTACAAAAGTCATAACCTCAGTCTCTGAGTTCCCGTCTTCTTAAGTAGATCATACACAGAGCTATTTCTTCGAAAAACTTACCTTACTAAGGTATGGCCTGGCTCTCTAGATTCTATTCTTCTCTAATTTCCAACTGCTTAATTTTATTATGAGGAAAATACTCACTTTTTTTCTCACTGTCACAGACATGTACCATAATCTCTTCAATAAGCTCATGCTTTAGAACAAAAGCCAGGAAAGCAATTGCCCAATACCCAGCCCTACAAATAGACTTCCCCTAGGCTAAGAGTCACTAAAAGATCATGTTATCTTAGGGAACTGAAGGACAAATATAAATATAACATTTTTAATTTAATAAATTAACTGTTTTAACTATAGATGATCCTTTTTGTAAACTTAGCATATTATACTTTATTACTTTTGGCCTTGTGTATATAAATATATGTGAATATATACACATTTATACCTTTATTTCTCTTTCAGTTAACAAAATTTGTAAATTTTATCCTTACGCAATGCCTCAAAAAACTATTATGAAATAGGTTCTAAATAACTACTTGAGAAATAAATGAATGAATGTTTATAAAACAATTATAATGTTATTTCAAATTTTACATGTAAATTCTGTTTCCTAAGTAGGAAAACATAAGACTAAAAGTGTTAATAGAACAATTAATTTTTATTTTCAGAGTCATTAAACAGCTATTAACAGCATCTTAACTGTACATGACCAAAAGCTACATATGGTTTAGAGTATTAGATTTCTGATGAGAATAAGAAATAGGCCAGGAATCGTCATTATTTAGGATTAGTAGATCACTCCTTGGAAAGATGTTCTATTAAAGAAACCAATTTACATTTTTATCTCCCAAACAAAAATATCTTGAGTTGTTGTCTAAGCTAAGTATGAACATTCAAGGTTTAGGTCTACAGACATAGCCAAAGATTATACTACCAGTTTTTAAGGACAAACATCAGTTCTTCCCACCAAAAGAAAATTAGATTATAGTAATGTGTGGGTATATTATAGATGCATTGCACAGATCTTCACAAAGTTGCAAATTGCATAGCTTATGGATTTCCTTAATAATTTTTATATGCTCTATCCACCAAAGTCAGGCTAGCAAATTTCTTGGTTTAAAGACCTGAAATTAGTTTCACATTCTAATTAAAAGATGAGTAACCAGGAAATATTTCACAGAAATATAAGATTCTTTAAGGTTTGGTGCTCAAATTTTCTTATTATTTTATGCTCTTAAGCATTAATTATTATAGGGCACTCATATAGAAATACAAAGAGAAATAAGATAAACTGTTTTTCAGTGTATTAGAAAAACATTTGCTTCCATTAAAGGACCACATTCTTTTCTATCTTAAACTCAATTTATCTTGTCACATTGTAAGATTAAAGCATTTCCTAAATACTTTCGAGTCAAATAAAACCATCACCCTCATTAGCTGAGGAAATTGAAAAGATTAAATTGATGAATAGTGTCAAGAGTTCTAAGTTTTCAATTTTTGACTGCAAAAAATAGCACAGTCCCATGTTATTAGTCATTAATAGCAAAAGCTAACCTGGAATGCACATGTCCACACACGTGCCACACACACATTCATGTACATGTGTGTGTATTCAGGTACGTGAATGTGTGTGTGTGTGTGTGTGTGTGTGTGATATGGTGTTTTGGACTTTCCTTCAGGCACTTTGCATTCAAACATTCTGAATTCTCAGCATTTTTTACTTGAGAAGAGATTGGGGAAAGCATTAAAAACAGCAAATATCTGTGCAACATAAACAACATTCTAAATCCTGTAGCAATGTGCTTTGGCCCTGGACACCTTCTTTCCAAGAAATAGACTAAAATTAAATTTCCCTTTGAATGTACTAAAACACCATTTTATGTCCTTTACTTGGTGAAGGACTAAATATGCAAATCCATGAGTTATTCAGCTCCTAATTCGAATACCAACCACAATAACAATAACAAAATCCCTTGGCTCAGGCAGGACCTGTTAATAAACTACCATAGATAGTAATGATTGCGGACCACAGAATATTTCAGTAACCCAAAAGAGTTACCAAGGTTCTTGGAAGAAGCTAAATTCTAGAGAGTTATTCATGCAAGAAAGAGATAAGATTGAATAGAGACAAAAAGGGAGTTCTTAAAAGAATACATGGGGCTTACATTTTAAGACAAGACTAGGACAAAAGCATGAACACTAAATAATAAGTAATTTTTAATTTTACAACTCAAAATTTAGCTTACAAATTGTTTGAATTGCATTTCCCCATGTCTTTGATGAGACCAAATGTATTTTTAACTGCAGGGAACATTCAACAGCTGAATGTATGGCATGATCATTAAATCAATGAGCCAGCTGTTAGAGCAGTTACAATAATGAACCACTCATGACCATCTCCCTTACTAGAACTGAGCCATCATTTTATTTTACTTTGTTCTTCTGACCTCAATACCAGTGCTTTATTTCACTACTACAAACATGATATTTTGAGAGCAGATTCAACCTTTAGCTGCACATTCTCCAAGTCTGATTTTGCCCTGTGGTATCAAAGAATGTATTCAAAGAAGAAAGCCAAAGGAATAAAAATTCTTAAGTTTTCATCATTTTTCATGAATACTAGCTTTTTCATTTGCTAAGTTGTTAGATAACCAAAACAATATATCAACAAATACTTACTATGCATCTGTTATACTTAGGGATCTGTGCTTCAGAGGGTGTGAAGATAAATAACCATATTCCCACCTGCTAAGAGCTTAGACTCTAATTCAAAGATGGCAAGTTTTTGGCACACAGGCCATTATTCCCTTCTCATGGGCCAGTGTCAACATCTCTAGTCAATTTGAATACAAAATCCTTTTGACCTCCAAGTTGACCTCAGAATCCTTAGTAATTGAAACTAGCATGCAAGATGAAACTTATTTGCCATTGATGATCCAAATGAATAAATGGAATAGATAGTAAAGACAATAACCAATAGATAGTATAAGATGTACTCTAAATGAATGATGCGGACATTAAGTGCCATAGAATTTTAAAGAAGAAAAGGCCACTGCGGATGGAAAAATAAATTTTTCCAAAGGATTTAGGATCTCAACTAGATGGCCTCAAAAGATAACTTGAATTTAGCTAGAGAGAATGAGGGAGAATGTTTTAAATTGTAAGAATAGCAACAAAGACACAAAGGCAGGGATGAACAAAATGAGCTTATAGGAAGGTTGGGACTGGACCAGCTTGATCAGAGTAAAGAAAGATTCATGCAAAGACTAGCAGAGCAGTAAACAGGATTAGAGAAAAATGTAAAGGGCCCCAAAGGCCACACTTGAGCACAGTGCCCCTGGTCACCTGAGCCTCCTCTCAGGTGTGTCTTTTGTGTGGGTTGTGAGTGTCCTCTTGTAGTTGAGCCTTGGTTGCTGGGGGCATGCAAATGGGAAGATTGACCCTCCAGGCTGACGGTTGTGAGAGAGACACATCAATTGGTTTCCTCCCACATGTGCCCTGACCAGGGCCAGGAAGTGAACTTGCAACCCAGGTATGTATCCTTGACCAGGTATTGAACCTGTGACCCTTCGGTGTATGGGTCAATGCTCTAACCCTGAACACACCAGTCAGGGCTCCCTTTTCATTTTGTTGATGGTTTCTTTTGCTGTGCAGAAGCCTTTTCATTTGATGTAGTCCCATTTATTTATTTTTTCCTTTGTTTTCTCTGTCCTAGGAGATACATTGCTATGCAAGACATTTGAGGTTTTAGTGTTTATATTTTTCTCTAGGATTTTTATGCTTTTGCAATGTAAATTTAAGTATTTTATCCATTTGAGTTTATCCCTTGTATGGTGTAAGTTGGTGGTCTAGTTTTATTTTTTGCCTGTACCTCTTCAATTTTCCCAACACAATTTATGAAAGTTACTATTTTTACTAAACTGTATGCTCTTGCCTCCTCTGTCAAATATTAATTGTACATAAAAGCGGGGGTTGGTTTCTGGGGTCTCTCTTCTGTACCATTGATTTATATGTTTTCTCTTATGCCAGTATCAGACTGTTTTAATTACAATGGCTTTGTAGTATAGTTTGATATCTGGGATTCTGATACTTCCAACTTTGTTCTTCTTTCTCAAGATTGCTGTAGCTATTTGGGATTTTTTTTTTTTTTTTTTGGTTCCACATAAATTTTTGGAATATTTGTCCCAGATTTATGTAATATGCCATTGATATTTTAATAGGAATTGCATTGAATCTATAGATTTCTTTGGATAGTATGGACATTTTTACTATATTAATTCTTCCAGTCTATGCCTCTACTTATTTCTCTATTTCTTTTTCAATATCTTACAGTTTTCTGAGTACAGGTCTTTTAACTCCATGGTTAAGTTTATTCCCAGATACCTTATTTTACTTATTGCAATAATAAACATGATTGTTTTTGTAACTTCCCTTTCTGATAGTTTATTATTGGGGTATAAAAATGAACCAATTTCTGGGTATTAATTTTGTATCCTGCAACTTTGCTGAATACATTTATTAGATCTAGTAGTTTTTGGTCGAGTCTTTAGAGTTTTCTATGCACAATATCATATCATCTGTGAATAACATCAATTTTATTTCCTCCTTTAAAATTTGGAGGCCTTTTATTTCTTCCTCTTGTTTGATCATAGTGGTCCAGTACTATGTTGAATAAGTATGGTGAAAATGAACATCCCTATCTTATTCCAGATCTTAAGGGAAATGCTTTTAGTTTTTGCCCATTGAGTATGATGTTGGCTGTAGGTTTGTTTTATACAGCTTTTATTATGTTGATATATGATCCCTCTATTGCCACTTTGCTGAGGGTTTTTATTTTAAGTGGGTGATGGATATTATCAAATGATTTTTTGTATCTATTGATATGATCATGTGATTTTTATCTTTCATTTTGTTTGTGATGTATCACATTTATTGATTTACAAGTATTGTGTCATCTTTGCATCCTCATGATGAAATCTCACTTGGTCATGGTTTATGATCATTTTAATGTATTTCTGGATCTGGTTTGCTAATCTTGTGTTGAGAATTTTAGCATCTATGTTCTTCAAGAACATTGGCTTATAATTTTCTTTCTTTGTTTTGCCTTGATCTGCTTTTAGAATTAGGATAATGCTGGCCTTGTAAGAAGAGCTTGGATGCCTGTCTTAAATTCTCTTGAATTTTTTTGGAATACTTAGAGGAGGATAGGTGTTACTTCTTTGAATGTTTGGTAAAATTCGCCTGTGATAACATCCAGTTCAGCATTTTTGTTTGCTTGGAGTTGTTTGATCACCACTTCAATTTCATCAGCTGTTATGGGTCTATTCAGGTTTTCTGATTCTTCCTAATTCTGTTTTGGAAAATTGTATGTTTCTAGCAATTGTCCATTTTGCCCAGGTTATCCAATTTGTTGGCATATAGTCGTTCATAGTATTTTCTTACCATCCTTTATATTTCAGTGATGTCAGTTGTTACTTCCTCTCCTTCGTATCTGAATTTATTTCTTTGGGTTCTCTCTTTGTTTGTTGATGAGTCTGGCTAAAGGTTCATCAATCTTGTTAATTTTTCAAAGAACCAGTTATTGGTTTCATTGATCATTTGTATTGCCTTTTCAGTCTTTGTATTATTTATTTTCACTCTGATAGTAATTATTTTCTTCAATCTACTTTGTGATTTGTTTGTTATTATTTTTCTAGTTCTTTCAGAGGTAGGGTTAGATTGCTTATTTGAGATTTTTTAAAATTCTTTATTGTTTAAACTATTACATATAGTATTACATATGTCTCCTTTTTCTCCCATTGACCTCTCCTTGGCCACCCCCACCCCCTAGCACCCCAGCACATGCTCTCATACTCCTAGCGTCTGTGTCCATTGATTATGCTTATATGCATGCATACAAGTCCTTTTGTTGATCTCTTAACGCCCCCCCCCCACCTTTCTGATTTCCCTCTGAAGTTTGATGGTCTGTTTGATGCTTCTCTGTCTCTGGATCTCTTTTTGTTCATCACTTTATGTTGATCATTATATTCCACAAATGAGTGAGATCACGTAATATTTATCTTTCTCTGACCAGCTTATTTTGCTTAGCATAATGCTCTCTAGGTCCATCCATGTTGTTGTGAATGGTAAGAGTTCTTTCTTTTTTATAGCAGTGTAGTATTCCATTGTGTAGATGTACCACAGTTTTTTATCCACTCATCAGCTGATGGGCACTTAGGCTGTTTCCAAACCTTAGTTATTGTAAAGTGTGCTGTTATAAACATAGGGGTGCATATGTCCTTTCTGATTGGTGTTTCTGATTTCTTGAGATATATTCCTAGAAGTGGGATGACTGGGTCAAATGGGAGTTCCATTATTAATTTTTTGAGGAAAGTCCATATTGTTTTCCATAGTGGCTGCACCAGTCTGCATTCCCACCAGCAGTGCACGAGGGTGCCTTTTTCTCCGCATCCTCACCAGCACTTGTCATTTGTTGATTTGTTGATGATAGCCATTCTGACAGATATGAGATGGTATCTCATTGTTTTTTTGATTTGCATCTCTTGGATGATTAGTGACTTTGAGCATGTTTTCATATGTCTCTTGTAAGTATTACTAAGTTCCTTGAGCATACTTATTACTTTGAACCCTGTATCTGATAAATTCCTTGCCGTCATTTCATTTACCTATTTTTCTGGAGATTCCTCCTCCTCTTTTATTTTGGACCTGTTTTTTGTTTGTTTGTTTGTTTCTCCATTTTGACTGTCTCCTTATGTTGCTTCTATTTATTAGAAATATCTTCCATGACTCTCATTCTTTGTGGGGTGGCCTTATTTAATAGATGTCCTGTGAGATGAATGGCAGTGTCCTTTAGCTCCTGAGCTGAATGATCTAGGTATGTCCCTTGTGAGGATTACATTGGTACTCCTATTGTAATTGGGTTCTAATTGCTGTAGTCTCACTCACGTGTGGGATCAACCCACAGTGTGGCTGACTGTGAGGCTCAATTCTGACCACGTTGTGCAATTTGTTGTACAGGGGTCGACAGAATAAAACAGAGAAGTAATATTTTTTGAAAAGACAAAATAAATCAAAACAAACAAACAAACAAAAACCAAAAATACCAACAATGACAACAACAAAAGAATAATAAAAGACAAAAGAGCCCTAGCTGGTTTGGCTCTGTGGATAGAGCATTGGCTTGTAGACTGAAGGGTCCCTGGTTCGATTCCAAGTCAAGGGCACATGTCCAGGTTGTGGGCTTGATCCCCAGTTGGGGGCATGCAGGAGGCAATGATTCTCTCTCATCATTAATGTTTCTATCTCTCCCTCTCCCTTCTTCTCTGAAATCAATGAATATATTTTTAAAAAGACAAAAGGAAAAAGAAAAAGAGAAAAAATCTAAAAGGAATGAAGAAAAATGATTAGAAAAAGAGAACAGTATAAGAAAAGAAAGAAAACAGAATTAGAATAGGAAATTGAGAAATATGAAATATTAAGGACAAAATAGAAGAAAAATGAAATAACAACTTCAGCAATAAAATAAAATTAAATTAAAATTAAAAAGTGAAGCTTGTTCAACCCTGCTTCAATGATGAAGCTGGCCACTTGGTTTGCAGGTTCCTGACCTCCCAGCAATGTCTCCACAGCTACAAGCATTCCACAGTGTGTGGCTGCTTCTGCTGGCCTATGGTTGCACCTGGGGAAAACCACACTGCAAGTCCATTTTTCAATAGCACAGGGCTCAGGGGTGGGTCCACAAATGCCCCAAGTCTCCCTGTGATACATCTCCACTTGCCTCCATTTGCTGCCCATCTTCCAGGCTTGGACACTGAAAAGGCTTAGTCTCTGAAAGAGCTTCTGGTGGAATCAGGAGGATGGGGCCACTAGATTTACATGAGAGGGAGATGCTGTTCATATTTCAGGGAGATCGTGGGTGTGTTTTCCCGCCCTTAACCCACATACCTATGTCTGCCCTAGGTTTTTGCCTGACCTCAGCATGGCAGAGCCTCTAGTAGTCAGGCGGGTAGAGCCTATGAAATCCAAAGGGTCTGCTAAAGGCTGGGTGACACGGTGTTCCTATTGGATCTCCCAGGAGGTTCCCTGGAAAGTGGAGAGAATGGCTGTTCACTGACAACCCCTGAGAATTTCCAGTATTCTAAGCCACAGCATATGCCACTAACTCTTCAGCAGGGATGAGGAGGATTCCGGAGGGCTGGCTGAGCAAGTGGAATGCTAGAGGGTAGGGGTAGTCGCTTTTCCTCAGGCTGATGCCACTTGGAAGGGATTGTTCCTCCCCAGAAAATTGGCTGCTGCAGTATCAGAGGATGACCTGGCACAGGGATCCTTGTTGTTGCTCCCTCATTTCTCTGCAAATCCAGCCACCCCAGACTCTCCTCAGGCCACCGCAGTCCTCACCGCCCTCCCTTCTCCAGAGCCCCAGGTGATTGGCTTTGAACAAAAATTTTGGGCAAATGGGAGTTCCATTTTTAGTTTTTTGAGGAAACTCCATACTATTCTCCACAGTGGTGCACCAGTCTGCATTCCCACCAGCAGTGCATGAGGGTTCCTTTTTCTCCACATCCTCACCAGCACTTGTCGTTTGTTGATTTGTTGATGATAGCCATCTGACAGGTGTGATGGTACCTCATTGTCATTTTGATTTGTATCTCTCAGATGATTAGTGACTTTGAGCATGTTTTCAAATGTCTCTTGGCCTTCTGTATGTCCTCTTTCAAAAGTATTTATTTAGGTCTGTTGCCCATTTTTTGATTGGGTTGTTTATCTTTCTTTTGCTAAGTTGTATGAGTTCCCTGTAAATGTTGGAAATTAAACCCTTATTGGAGATAACATTGGCAAATATGTTCTCCCATGCAGTGGGCTTTCTTGTTTTCTGTTGATGGTTTCTTTTGCTGTGCAGAAGCTTTTTATTTTGATGTAGTCCCATTTGTTTATTTTTTCTTTAGTTTCCATTGTCATAGGAGCTGTATCAGTGAAGATATTGCTTTGACATATGTCTGAGATTTTGCTGCCTGTGGATTCCTCTAAGATTTTTATGGTTTCCCCTCTTATGTTTAAATCCTTTATCCATTTTGAGTTTACTTTTGTGTGTGGTGTAAGACCCAGTGATTCCACTTCTAGGAACATATCCCAAGAAACTAGAAACACCAATCAGAAAGGATATATGCACCCCTATGTTCAGAGCAGCACAATTTACAATAGCTAAGATTTGGAAACAGCCTAAGTGCCCATCAGCAGATGAGTGGATTAGAAAATTGTGGTACATGTACACAATGGAATACTATGCTACTGTAAAAATACAGCATGGATGGAGTTGGAGAGCATTATGATAAAAGAAATAAGTCTGTCATAGAAAGATAAATATCACATTATCTCACTCATTTGTGGAATATAATGAACAACATAAACTGAGGAACAAGAAAAGATCCAGAGACAGAGAAGCATCAATCAGACCGTCAAACCTCAAAGGGAAGGCAGGGGAGGGGACAGGGGGAGAGATCAACCAAAGGACTTGTATGCATGCATATAAGCATAACCAATGGACACAGAGACTAGGGGGGTGAGGGCATGAGCGGAGTGGGGGGAGCAATGGGAATTAAGGACACATATGTAATACCTTAATCAATAAAGAAAAAATAGGTTTATTTGCATTATGATTGTTAATTTGTGCAGCTATTCAGTGTCTGGTAAGTTAATGTTCAAGAAAAAAACATTAATTTTATTAAAATTTTCTATTATTTATGTTAATGATTACTCATTTATTTCAGCCCTTTGTATTCAGCGTGTCTCTATCGAAATAAACCTACATTTCTATGAAAAAAAGTTTTGGGCATTGGGCCTTTAAATGACTCCGATGGGCTCTGCCTCTCCTTAGCAGACAGAAACACAGAAACCCTGTGGCCTTTCACAGCTGGATGCTATGTAGGCACCTGTTCTCAGCTCCAGTGCTCCAGGCTGGGGAACCACATCTGGGGATTAGGCTGTGTGCCTCTTAGTGGGAACCTCCAGCAGCCCAGGTATCCCTTTGTAGCCTTGGCCTGCTGCTCATGGGAGCAGGGCCAGCCCCTTAATGAATCTGCCCTTCTTTCCAGTTTCCATATGGCTTCTGCAGTCCTTGGTTAGAAGTCTTCTCTTCAGACAGTCTACAGTTAGTACTTCAGGGTGATTGTTCCCCAGTTTAGCTATAACTTCCTGTTTAGTTCTGGGAGGCATTGCAAACAAGATCCACCTACTCTGCTGCAATCTCAAACTCCAAAAGACCCACTTTAGATAAAAAGACACACAGAGACTGAAAGTAAAAGGTTAGAAAAGATATTTCATTAAAATGTAAACAGAAAAAAAGCTGGAGTGTCAATACTTATATCAGATGAAATAGACTGTAAAACAAAGGCTATAACAAGAGACAATGAGGACGCAGAAATTCCACTTCTGGGTATTTGTTCAACGAAACCCAAACACTATTTCAAAAAGACATATGTGTCCCTATATTCATTGCAGCATTTTTTAGCCAAAATATGGAAGCAATCTAAGTGTCCACCAATAGACAAATAGATAAAGAAGAAATGGGACATATTTACAATGGAACATTACTCCGCCATATGAAAGAATGAAATTTTGCTACCTGCAATAACATGGATGTACCTAGAAGTTATTGTGCTACAGGAAATAACTCAGACAGAGAAAAACAAATAACATATTATTTTACTTATATGTGGAATCTAAAAAACAAAGTATATAAATAACGAAAACAGAAACAAACTCATTTTGATGGTTGCCAGATGGTAGGGATATTTGGGGGAGAACAAGTGAAAAATGATAAGGTATCAATACGTGCAAATTTCCATTTATAAAAATAGTCACAGGACATAAAGTACAGCATAGGGAATATAGAGAATAATATAATACTATGTCTGGTATCAGATGGGTACTATACTTACTGCAATGATCACGTCATAAGTTATATAAATGTTTAATCACTATGTTGTACATCTTAATCTAATCTAATATTGCATGTCAACTGCATTGAAAAATAAGAAAATCATTTTAAAAAACAAAAAAGGTTAAAATATCAAATGTTATGTGATATATATATATTATCATAATAAAATAAATATATAGAAAAAATAGAGTACTTTATGTTATTCACAAAAAGACTGAACCAAAAAGCATAACATTTAATTCATCCTAAAATTTCCCATTGATTCCATAGAGAGTCCCAAATGGAGACTGATTGCGGTCACTTTTGGATTTTAGAGGAAAGTTTTCAACATAGTATTTTCCACATTCTAACTATTTGTCAGCACTAACTTGGGACATGCTCACAGCCAACAAATTCAGGGTAAGAATTAAGTTACTGAAGGAAATTGTGGCTATCACTTTTGACACCACTAATGCAAAAAGCTAACCAACCATACACAGCATATATCTTTACTGCCTGATCGGCAATCGCAGCAGCTTTTTCAGAGTCATCGCTATTCACCCAGGCAGCATACTCATTGTCTACTAGTGGTACATTACACTTTGTAGAACAGGTACAATACAACTGTAAGAATTTTTCTTTAAATTACTTGCAGTCTTCTCTTATTGTTTCATTCTCCTGAGATGTCTTTTATAACCTCTGACTCCGGTCTCAAGTTAGTGATAACTTGCAATGTTAGACTTACCACTTTTCAAATAAGTAAGCCTTCCCAGCTTAGCATCAGGTATATCATTTATCTAAGGGTTCTATAGCAACTTGACACTTTTAGCACACCTTTGGAGCCAAGAACCTGTAAATGCTGGGAAAATACTCATTGATGTGTATCATTCTTTGTCAAAGATGACACTTTTGGGAATATCTTCAATAGAACTGAGAAAAGAAGATCAAGCAAAATAGCCCATGAAATGGTGTCTCTTCTTAATTATTAATCTTCCAAATGCATATGGAAGAGGGCAATTGAGAAAGCTATGGCATGCAGGAACAGAGTGACCGGTGTAGAGTAGATATTCAATAAATATTTGCTGATTAAGTGAAAAGATGATTTAAGTAAGAGAGATAAATGGGAGATATTAGTTTCTGAGAACTGCTGTAAAAAAAGTATCACAAACTGGGTAGCTTAAAACAAAAGAAATTTATTTTCTCACAGTCCTAGAGGCTAGAAGACCAAAATCAAAGTGTCAGCAGGACCATGCTTTCTCTGTGACTCTGAGTAGAATGCTTCCTTGCCTCTTTAAAGTTTCTGCTGGTACTCATCAAATCTTGGTATCTCTTGGCTTACAGTACCATCTCTCCAATCTCTCCCTCAAACGTAATATGGTGTGCTCCTTGTGTGTCTCTATCTTTACATGGCATTTTCCTCTTCTTAAAAGGACACCATCATATTGGATCAGGGTCTATCCTAATGACCTCATTTTAACTTGATTACATCTGCCAATACCCTATTTCCAAGGTTACATTCATAAGAACTGGGAGTTAGGATTTCAATATATATTTGGGGGGGACACAATTCTCTACCCATATCACAGAGTAGATAAAATGAACATATAATAGAAATAGCTTAGAACACTTCTGAAAATAATTCAGAACAATATTTTAACTGCAGTGATACTTGTTAAGCTCGGACATTTAGGTTGGGTCCCTCAAGAGCTTCTTTTGTGTCTATATCTCTTTCCTTTTCACTTTTTACTGGCTATGTTTTCTAATAATCATAACCAATGGTCACTAGTTTCCACCTCTTTAAATTTTCTCTATAGCAAACGAATATCAAATTATTGGGAAACAAAATGAACAATCACACCTGTATTTTTCCTCAATTAAAACTTATTTGATCCATCATGAGATATTTTCTACTAATCTAAACTTTAAGATTAATATTGAATAAAAATTCTATATAAAATTACCTGGGTGGTTATCCAGTTACTATAGACAATCAGAGCACCAGGAAGTCTCCCACATTGGCTAAAATGGTGCCAGGGGAGGTTCTTACAATAAGCATGCCAACAGCTAAAAAGATGAATGAATAGGGCCCTAGCACACCAAAAACTAGCTAGATAATTGGATAGGGATAAAATCTCTCCTCTCCTTATCCCTATAAAAATTGTGGGTCTGAGCAGGAAGGGGAAATGGTCTTTGAGACAGTAGTCCACCATTCTTTCAGGTCACGCAGCACCTGAACAAAACCTCTTTCTTTTTGCACTAGTACCTGCTTTACAAGTTTGGCTTCCATTGTGGCAGGCAGCTGAACCCTTGTTTTTCAGTTATAATCCTTTACCTGTACATTCTCTATAACTTTGTACACACTTTTGCAACTACCTGTGTAACCAAAACCCAAGTTTGGCTTCCTTCCACCATAAAAGACAAACTTGTGAGAAAGATGATGGTGAAAAAGGAAAGTGGTTTACTCAAGTGCCAGACACCTAAGAAGATGGAGGACTCTTGTCTCAAAGCCCATATCACCACTTCTGTGCAGTAAGAAATTTTTATAAGGAATAAGAAGGGAAGCAGAAGAAAAAAGTCAAGGGGAGAGGGTTAAAAAGTTCTCTACATGCAGGCCAGAATAGTCTAAAAAGGATCTCAAAACTGGTCAAGTAATGGTCTGGTGTCCTTCATCCTGGTGTGTACATCATCTTGGTCTTCATTGTCCTGGTTCTACATCATGCTGGTTCTACAGTTAAAGATCAGCAAATCTCCCAGAACTAGGATGACTGAAGATCAGAGTCTGCATCTTCTGAAGTTAATTCCTAGGATTCTTATACAAACACTAGAGGCCCAGTGCACGAAATTCGTGCACTGGGGGTGGGGGGAATCCCTCAGCCCGGCCTGTGCCCTCTCACAGTCTGGGACCCCTCCCTCCTTACCGCCCGCCTGCTTGCTGC
Source organism: Myotis lucifugus (assembly GCF_000147115.1). Classification (NCBI taxonomy): domain Eukaryota; kingdom Metazoa; phylum Chordata; class Mammalia; order Chiroptera; family Vespertilionidae; genus Myotis; species Myotis lucifugus. Next base: position 1,037,173 of record NW_005871070.1, on the reverse strand, counting down.
TCCCTACCACTCGGCTCGCTGCTCCTCAGTGCTGCCGCGGAGGTTCCTGCCACCTCCACTGCACTCACCAGCCATGAGCCCGGCTTCTGGATGAGCAGCACCCCCCCCCTGAGGGAACTCATTGTACCTCCAGGCCCTGGTTGGTGTGGATCAGTAGTTAGAGTGTCCTCCCACACACCAAAGGGTCATGAGTTCGATTCCAGGTAAGGGCACATACACAGGTTGTGAGTTGCTTGGGCAACTGATCAATGTTTCTCTTTCTCTTTCCCTCTCCCTTCCTCTCTCTCTAGAATCAATGAAAATAACATATCCTTAGAGGAGGACTTAAAAAGAAAAAAAAAATGCTGGTTTGATTCAGTGGATAGTGCTTCTGCAGGCAGACTGAAGGGTACCAGGTTGGATTCCAATTGAAGGCATATACCTGGGTTGCTGGCTTAATCCAGGGCCCTGGTCGGGGATTCAGCAAGAGACAACCAGATGGCAGGTGGACATCACCCAAGGGCTCCCAGAGTGAGAGAGGGCCCAGGCCGGGCTGAAGGACCCCCCTGAGAGCACGAATTTTCATGCATCGGGCCTCTAGTGCATATATAAGTGGAATAACAAATTTCTCCCTTCTTCTCTTTTGAAAATTAATTAACAAAATAAGAGATACATTTTGACATATTCATACAATAGTACAATAGAATACTGCACTGAAAGGAAAATAAATGGGTTTCATAAATAAAGTATGGCATAATCTATAAACATGATAGCAAGACAATAACTGCTATGAACCAAAATTCTGACATTTGCTTTTGAAAAAAGAAAGAGTTTTATTGCTAAGTGGACCTGCAGAAGACAGGAGACACTGCTCAAATCTGTCTCCAGATATGGGGTCTGAACAAGATTTAAGGGTTAGGGAGAACAGGTTGACATGTGGTAATATGTCTCTCATATTAGTTTCTGTCTTTCTCCCTCCCTTCCACTCTCTGTAAAAAAATAAATAAATAAACAAAAAAAATCATTGCAAAAATGTCCTCAGGTGAGGATTAACCAAAACAAACAAACAAACACCCATTCCCAGTGTGATTATTGAAGGAGCATATGAAGTATTTGTTGAATGAACAGGAAGGGATGAGACTTTGCTTTCTAACTGTTTTAGCAACTCTGCAAGCCAGAGGGTTTATTTTTATTTTTTTAAATATATTTTATTGATTTTTACAGAGAGGAAGGTAGAGGGATAGAGAGTGAGAAACATCGATGAGAGAGAAACATCGATCAACTGCCTCCTGCACACCCCCTACTGGGGATGTGCCCACAACAAAGGTATATGCCCTTGACCAGAATTGAACCCAGGACCCCTCAGTCCACAGGCCAATGCTCTATCCACTGAGCCAAACTGGTTAGGGCCAGAGGGTTTATTTTTTATTTTCATTTTTATTGATTGATTATTTTAGAGAGAGGAAGGGAGCGAGAGAAACATCAGTGTGTTGTTCCACTTACTATGCTCTCTTTGGTTGCTTCTTGTCTGTGCCCTGACCAGGGATCCAACCTGCAACCTTGCTGTATCAGGAGGAGGTTCTAACCCACTGCTCAGGGTGCTGCCTGTCAGGGCCCCTCAACAAAATCCCTCTGGTGTGCCCTAGCCCCTGCTGTGGGTCGGAGCTCCTCTGCCACAGCAAAGGTTTGGGTTCCATTCTGTCAGGGTTTGGGTTTGATTCCTGGTCTAGGCTGACTGCTGCTCAGCAAGTGACCAAGGACCATTGAAGTCCATGTGTTCTAGTCATTCGGCGGGGACCCAGGGTTCCATGGCTGACTTGGCTGACTCTGATCCCTGCTACCCCCAGTCCTCCAGCCAGGGCGACTTCAACTATAAAAGCTGCAGGGCCTCCAGGTAGGTCGCCCTCTCCATGGCTCGCCAGGCTTGGTTTCTGCACAGTTGCCCTGGGAGGCGGATTTCCAGGTTCCCAGGAAGAGCGCCCTCCACTCCGGACTCCCAGGGAGAGCCTGTTGGGGGCATGAGTGCTGGCTGACCTCTGCGGTCGCCCCACCAGCCCTGATCTCCCCTGCCTGTGGCCCCGCCCCTCACTTCCTGATCTCAGATCAGGGAACCACAGGCACCTCAGTACCCAGTCCCCTGGGTGCCGCCATGCCTGTGGCCCTGCCCCTCCCTTTGCCATTGCAGATCAGAGGGCTGCAGGCACGGCTGCACTCTGGGGCTGCACCCTGCGCCCAGGGTGCTGCCATGCCTGCTAACCCGCCCCTCCTTCATGATCACATATCCAGGGGCCGCAGGCACGGCTTCACCCGATGCCCTGGGTGCCGCCATGCTTGTGGCCCCGCCCCTCCTTTCATGATAGCAGATCAGAGGGCTGCAGGCAGGCTGCACCCTGGGCCTGCACCCGGTGCCCAGGATGCTGCCGTGCCTGCTGCCCAGCCCCTCCCTTCATGATCGCATATCCAGGGGCCGCAGGGACGGCTGCACCTGGTCCCCCGGTGCAGCCATGCCTGCGCCCCGCCTCTCCCTTCAAGATTGCAGATCAGGGGACTGCAGGCACAGGGGCACCCGGTGCCGGGGTGCCACTGTGCCTGGGGCCCACCCCTCCTTTCACCATTGCAGATCAGGGGGCCGCAGCAAGTCGGCACCCCTGGCCCAGGTGGTCCTACACCCGGGCTCTCTTTCCTCCGATTGCCATGGCCATCACGGGCACCCCTGCCAGGGGGTGTCGCCTGCCTTGCTGGGCTTCCTGATGGCGATCACTGTCTGGGGGGTGGGCAAAGGTAGCCCACAGGGCTGCTTTTGCCCACCCCCAGCTCTTGCTGCAACATTCCTCTGTCTTCCCCTTTGCTCCCATCATTGTGCTTATGTATACAATAGCCGCATCTTTGTTGGGGATAACAGCATCTTGGCTGCAGTTATTTGCATATCGCCCTGATTAGCCAATGGGAAGGGTAGCCATCGTACGCTAATTACCATGTTTCTCTTTTATTAGATAGGATGTTGTTTATCTACAAACTACATATTAGTCAGAGTGAGCATTTACAGAAAACAATGTCAAAACAATGTGGGGTGGGTTACAATTCCCCACTCTACACCTGGACATTTTAATATTACTCTTTGAACAAATATTGATTGAAATCTGAGCATGCCCATAGTCAGATGTGGCATGTGTACTTCAAAACTCATTTCTCATTTCCTGGGTAATATAATTCCATTGGTGGAAATCATTTTCCTATAAAAAAAAAAAAAAGCAAAGCAAAAAGTTCATGTTGGGCCCCTTTGTTCTCAACATTCAGTTTCCCTCCAAATCATGTCAGCCTATCTCTATTTTTTTTTTTACTTTGTTCATATGCTTTCTTACAGCCTGTGTCTCCTTTTGTAGGCTCTTATAATTGTGTAGATATTAAAGCTTTTCAATGATGGAAACCATACTGGAATCAACCACAGGGCATGGATCAGGGTTTTCCACATGGAGTATTACATTAATTGAGAAGAACATCATTAGGGGGGAAAAACTTAACCTACTATCAGATGTGAGCTATACTGAGAAATTTTAAATAATAGAATCTTATTTAAAAGGGTGATATTGTGCCATTAAGCACCTTCATCCACTACTCTTAACCCAACTACCTCTTCAATATAATAATTCTGTTCACAAAGTTTTCTATGCTTCCCAAGGTACCTCATGATCACAGAGGTGAAAGTTTTGAAATCTTGAATGGATGAGTCACCCTTTTACTGTTATTTTGGCCATTAAGTAATGAAAGCAGTTCCTCAAATCCACTATTGGACTAATCAATTATTTCCCTATTGACCAGAAAACTATGGTCTTTATAAAGCTACAAGTTAGCTCATTGGACTTGGGAAAACAGTCACAAATAATATAAAAAATGTTTGAGTCTTTGACAAACTTTGACAATTACCCACTGCCAGGTTCAACCTCAGTGTATCACAGAGGCAGACAATGATAAGCAATTTGCAGTAGGATTTTTACATATTTTTAAAGTTTATTTTCACTTCATGCTTATTTCTTTTCACATGTTTTTGATATGTGCATTTAGATATTTGACTATATTCCACACTTTCAATATTAACTGAAGACATATGCCATGTTTCAGGGATTCTGTAAGTCTCTAAGTTCTGTTTTACAGCCTCCTACTTACCAACAAAGATAGTTGAAAGAAAGGCTACATGGAGTACTTTGGCATCAATGCGATAACAAACAAATATCCTAGTCAGACAAATAACAGAATATAATATTTTCATGAAACACTGGCCCATAACAGCCTATGCTGGCTTGCTTTCCTTACAACTTAAATGACACCTAACCTGTTCTATTCCTCTATGAAAGAAGCTCAGCAATATATTATATATCTCATCCCACTAATTATATTTTAATAATAATTTGGACTTAGGAAAAAACCTCTCACTGTCAAAACTATTGTATCCGTCAGAGTTAAATCAGGATATAAGAACTACTGCATGTATTACATAAATAAGGGATTTTTATATAGGATTGAAAGTTCATATAGATGTGAGCAAATGGAGTTCTGGAATGGGGAAAAAAGGAGAATAGAACAGAAAATAATCACTAGCCAGGTCAGCCGGAAGTGCCAACTCAGTTATACAGGAAGGAATTTTAGGGAAATTTAGCAGCCATGTAGATTGTATGAATTCTATGTCTTCTGTAGGAACTTCCACTCAGGGAAAATTTCTGCCTGGAACCAAATGACTGGTTGGGGGCGTAGGACACTGTTGATCAGGAGAGCCAGGAGTCAGGAATATGAGCTAATGCAGAGCAGAACAATGGCAACCTGGTGCCCACCTCCATGTCTATCAATTTGTTTGTTTCCCTCAATCTTCTGAGATATCTCCACTTCACTTCCACCTTCCAAATCTCATGCAAGTTCCTCTTTTGGACCCTAGTAACTTGGAACCATGCAAGAGAGGTGATTCAGGTAAATGTTCTCCACCATGGACAGAAGCAGCCATGTTGGTACTATTGTGTTAAGAGTTCAGAGTCAGATTTTATTACCCCCATTCTATAGATTAGGAAATTGGATACAGCTTGCTTGAAGTTATTTGGCTAATAAATGATATATTCAGGCAAAATATTTAAACAGATACTTTATGAAAGAAGAAGTCCAAATGGTTAATAAACATACTTTATATAGATGAACTTTAAAAATCAGATGTCACTATACACCCAAAGTAGAAAATGTTAAAAAATTTTGATAATACCAAGTGTTGTTGAAGAATAGACACAACTACTTTTGGGAAACAGTTTGGTAATATCTAGAAAAGCAAAGCTACCCTATCCTATTTCTCAACAATTCCTCTGGTAGGTATAATATACCCTAGATAAACATGTACACACCATCATACATATAAAGAATGTTCACCACAGTATTATTTGCATTAATCTAAAATTGGAAAAAATACAGATGTCCATCTATAAAAGAATAGATAATTTTCCCCTGGACAGGTAGCTCAGTTGGTTAGAAAGTCATCCCAATACTCCAAGGTTTGGTTTTGATCCCCAGTCAGGGCACATACAGGAAGCAACGAATAAATCCTATATAATAAAAGGGTAATAGGCAAATTGACCCTAATAGCAAAACAACCAAGAAGAACCGGTTGCTATCATGCGCACTGACCACAAGGGGGCAGACGCTAAATGCAGGAGTTGCCCCCTGGTGGTCAGTGTGCTCCCACAGGAGGAGCTCCACTCAACCACAAGCCAGGCTGATGGCTGCGAGCACAGCGACAGTGGCGGGAGCCTCTCCCACCTCCTCAGTAGCACTATGGATGTCCGACTTGTGGCTTAGGCCATAAGTCGGACATCTCCCGAGGGCTCCCGGGCTGCCAGAGGGGGTCTGACTGCCAGCTTAGGATCAATCCTATGGGGAGTGTGCCTCAGATGGCAGGTGGACATCGCCCAAGGGCTCCCAGAGTGAGAGAGAGCCCAGGCTGGCTGACGGACCCCCCTGAGAGTACGAATTTTCATGCACCGGGCCTCTAGTGCATATATAAGTGGAATAACAAATTTCTCCCTTCTTCTCTTTTGAAAATTAATTAACAAAATAAGAGATACATTTTGACATATTCATACAATAGTACAATAGAATACTGCACTGAAAGGAAAATAAATGGGTTTCATAAATAAAGTATGGCATAATCTATAAACATGATAGCAAGACAATAACTGCTATGAAATAAGATTATTTACCTGCTGTCCTTGTTTTTGTTTTAGAATTTAGATGTTTTATCCTCAGATTATGTTCAATAATAAAATATATAGTATTCCATGTTTGTTCAATTCAACATCTCATTTAAAATATCAAGGATAAAAGACATCCTTAATCAATACATTTTTAAAATCTTTATTGTTCAGATTATTACAGATGTCCCCCCCCCATAGCTTCCCTCCACCCGGTTCCCACCCCACCCCAGGGCCCTCACAACCCCACTGTTCATGTCCATAGGTACTGCATACATGCATATAAGATCTTTATCTAATCTCTTTCCTCACCACCCCCCACATCCCCTTCCCCCTGAGAATTGTCAGTCCGCTCCATTGCATTACATTCACCAGTTTATTCTGTTCATCAGATTTTTTATTCATTTGATTTTTAGATTCACTTGTTGATAGATATGTTTTTGTTGTCACTTTGTTGTTCATAATTTTTTATCTTTACCTTTTTCTTCTTCTTCTTCTTCTTAAAAAATACCCTTCATCATTTCATATAATACTGGTTTGGTGGTGATGAATTCCTTTAGCTTTCTCTTGTCTGTGAAACTCTTTATCTGACCTGTAATTCTAAATAATACCTTTGCTGGGTAGAGTAATCTTGGTTGTAGGTTCTTGGCATTCATCACTTTGAATATTTCTTGCCACTCCCTTTTGGCCTGCATAGTTTCTGTTAAGAAATCAGCTGAAAGTCATATGGGTACTCCCTTGTAGGTAACTAACTATTTTTCTCTTGCTGCTTTTAAGATTCTCTCTTTGTCTTTTGCTCTTGGCATTTTAATTATGATGTGTCTTGATGTGGTCCTCTTTGGATTCCTCTTGTTTGGGGTTCTCTGCACTTCCTGGACTTGTAAGTCTATTTCTTTCACCAGGTAGAGAAATTTTTCTGTCATTATTTCTTCAAATAAGTTTTCAATATCTTGCTCTCTCTCTTCTTCTGGAACCCCTATAATTCGGATGTTGGTACACTTGAAGTTGTCCCAGAGGCTCCTTACACTATCTTCATATTTTTGGATTCTTTTTTCTTTTTTCTTTTCCAGTTGGGTGTTTTTTGCTTTTTCATATTTCAAATCTTTGACTTGATTCTTGGGATCCTTTAGTCTACTGTTGAATCTCTGTATATTATTCTTTATTCCAGTCAATGTATGCTTAATTTTTGACTGGTCCTTTACCATTTTTGTTTGACATTCTCACAAAGCTCCTTGAAAGTCACACTAAGTTCCTCAGAGGTTTCTAGGAAATTCTTGAGTAACCTTATAACTGTGGTTTTAAACTCTATATCCAGTAGTTTGCTTTCTCCCATTTCTTTCATTTATGACATGTTTCTTTGTCTCCACATTTTGGCTGCTTCCCTGGGTCTGTTACTATGTTATTAGGTAGCTGCTATGTCTCCTTGAGTTGATAGAGTGGCCTTGTGTAGTAGGTGTCCCATAGGGCCCAGTGGCTCAGCCTCCCCAATTACCTGAGGTGGACACTCTTGGTTCACCCCTTTGTGGGCTATGTGCACAGTCTTATTGTAGTTAAGCCTTGATTGCTGTTGGTATCACTGGGAGGAATTGACCTCCAGGCCAATTGGCTGTGAGGACCAGCTTTGTCTACAATGGAAGGGCTGCTGTACAGGAGACACTTTATGGGGCAGGATTTGCTTCAGTGGGTCTTTAGTGCCTCACTGAGTCTGTCCCTTGAGTGTGTCACTTATAGATGTGAAGAGTAGTAATCTGGTATGGTCTCACACTAACCACTGGGTACACTAGCTCTTGGATCTCCAAGGAGGTGCAAAGTCAGCCACTGCCTGGGGCCACCCACCAGCAGCTACAGAAATATCTGCAGATTCCTCCTCTTGGTATTGGGTTTGAAAGTGCCCAGATGAGGCCCAGCTGTGAAGCAAGGCAGGCTGGTGCTGGTGCTGGTGCAGCCTTGGGCCTTCTTTTGATAGCTTTGGGGGTCCCTGACCCAGCTGCAGCTTGTTTGACAGGTTTTAGGCTGAGAAAGGACAGGCCATTCATAGGCAAAAGCCACTGCACACAGCTTGGGTGGGGTTGTAAATTGGGTGGGACGGGGTCTCAGGGAATCTCCAGGGCAGGGCAAACAGCTGTGGTTGCCAGTCAGCCCTGCACCTGGGAGGTCCCAGCACAGGAACAATGACTGTTGTGAGCACCTCTGTCTGGAATAAAGCTGACCCCGCATCCTGCCCTGATGCCAGATAGTCCAGTTTCTTCCCATATGTGTCTGGGTGTCTGGGTCCCCCTGAGTCTCGCCCAGCACTGGAGCTCAGAGCAAGTAGGACTTGTATCTCCCTGCCAATTAAAAAGGTGGCACACCCAGGTGCCAGCCCATTCCATGCCTCCGCACCTCCTACCAGTCTTAATACACTTTCTTCTTAACCTCTCTAGTTATAGTACTTCCACTCAGCCAGCTTTACCGAAGTTCTGGATGATAGTGTTTATGCATTTTAGTTGTAATTTTGGTGTGGTTGTGGGAGGCAGCAAGTACAGGTGTTTAGTTATGCTGCCATCTTGGTTCTCCAATCAATACATTTTTATGATGCACAAAATTATCACTAACCTCACAAATCTTCATGGTAGTTTTCAACTCATGTGGCTCAGCTGTTTACAAAGTTGGTAAAATTCATTTTGATTTTTACATATCCAATGAAATGCCTTATAAGCCAAAGTAGAAAGTATTAAAATGAATTCCCTTTAAAGTCCTATTCTCAGGTGCCAAATGGCTATATTGTAGGTATTAGATATAGAGTATACAGATTCTTTCCACAAGAAATTACTCTGGTTTCAGTGTGCCACCTAGAAGAATGCATTTGTAGAGGCACAATCGTTGGATAGCCAACAAGAGTATTGAATAATATAATCAAAAGAGATTAAGAAAAGGTGAACGTAAGTCTGAGATGAAACTTCTAGGAAAAGACATAGTCTCTTGCCCCATTTTCAGACCTAAACCAGCTCTCTGACCCAGAACTCTCTACTGAAGAAGACTGTTCCCCTTGAAGAAGGCCCTGTAACATCACAGCCAATATACAAAGTAATAATTTCCCCAAACTTTCTGCTGAAGAGATCTATGGCCATTTACTTGATTGTTCATACACTAGGGGGAAAAACACATCCAGATCTTTCACATTATCTGAATAATCTCATATCAATTAAAAAAATAAATTGATTATTAATTATTAGAATCCTTTCATTCACCGGTGACTTCACTGGTGAATTCTAACAAACATTTAAAGAAAAAATAATGTCAATTGTACACAATTTTTTCCATAAAATTGAAGAGGAGAGAATACTCCCAAAAATAAATATTAGTCATTAATATCTGAGGGCTCAAAGTACCACTGTGGCCTTCTAGTAAAGTAGGGGTATATGGAAGTTAGACAACAAATAGATTCCTCGCATAAGATCATCCTGCTGTAAGTTCACTGGATCCATAGATAAACCGATGGTATTTTCCCAGTTTCCAAATGTATAATTTGATTGACCATACTCAGGCATTGATATTGCCCTAATATAGGTTCCTTTGTCTCTAAATAAAACTACTATCCTAGTGAAGGTAAAGAAGACAGCCCTGAAATTGCCTCCCCATTTCAGCTAAGGTAGTAAATAAAAAATATATATAGGTAGAATAGTAGACATTAGCACTACCTTTAAAGATATAGGCATGCAGAAATTATGTTCCCATCATATTCCCATTTAACTCACCAGTCTGTCCCCTGGAAACATCAGTCTGGATCATAGTGTGTGACTCTTAACTATGGCCATCTTAGCCAAGTAGGAACCTTAATAGTAGTTAATGTGACAGATATGATATTATTACTAGAACAGATTTTTAACAGCCTCTGGTATGTTCCAATTTACCTGGCAGATATGTTCTTTTCCATTTGCATCAAGTAGAAGAATCAGAAACAGTTATATGGACATTGGATAAACAATACTATGCATTCAGTTTTATTCCAGGGTTCTGTTTATTGTCCTGTTTTTGGTCACAATATTCAATTGTTACTTAAGGGGAAAGGAACCTATGTGTGTGTTTTTTAATCTTTTTCTTTTCTTCTATGTAATTATTTTCAGGGAAAGTGGTTGGCTAATATAAGAAAGTAGCTTAAGTGAGAAAAATATGATAGGGTTATTCATGTTTCTGAGAAAACTATGACCTTATTTCTGCAATCAAAGTAAACTGATACAAACAGCTTACTCAGTTGTAGATGTATCAAGCTTACCTTGTACTTGCTTAGAGTCCCACTGAATTCCCATTAATCCTGGGTCCACCAAAACTCTGTACTTATGGAATATCACAAATACTATATGCAAATAGAGTGAGGAGGAACAGTGGACATGCATATTGCATTTATTTCCTCTGCTATACACATATTCCATTGTCCCATCAGCCTTCACTTATAAAAAGTAAGTTCAAAGATAAAATTTTTAAGATGGTGAGAGCAGAGCATTAAACCAAGAACAAGTCCCTCAGAGCATCGGAGCCTCACACAACTTCCAGGGTCACACTCCACTGAAGTGGGCCCTGTTAACATGATACTTTGTGAAAATTTTAATGAATACATGCACGATGAATCTCACTAAAGAAAATAAGTTCAAATTAATATAATAATAAGATTGTTTTTTCTATCAAGTTATCAAACTCATTTTTCAATGGTAATACCTATAGGGGTGAAGGTACAGTGCAGTGGGAATTATTAGATAACACTAGAGGCCCAGTGCACAAAAATTTGTGCACTCGGGGGGGAAGGGGGGGTCTCTCAGCCCTGCCTGTGCCCTCTCGCAGTCTGGGACCCCTCGGGAGATAACGACCTGCTGGCTTAGGCCTGCTCCCGGGTGGCAGAGGGCAGGCCCAATCCCTAAGTGCAGCCCCTGGTCGGGCTCAGAGCAGGGCTGATTGGGGAGTTGGGGCGCTGCCCCCTGTCATGCACAGAGCAGGGCGGATTGGGAGGTTGCGATGCCACCATCAGTCACGCTCAGGGTAGGGCTGATTGGGGGGTTGGGGCACCGCCCCCTATCACACTCAAGGCAGGGTCAATGGGGAGGTTGCGGCGCCACCCCCTGTGATGCACAGAGCAGGGCCAATCAGGGGGTTGGGGCACTGCCCGCCCCCCCCCCCCCGTCACGCACAGAGCAGGGCCCATCAGGGGGTTGGGGAGCTCCTCCCTGTCACGCACAGAGTAGGGCCGATAGGGGAGTTAGGGCACCGCCCCCTGTCACACAGAGCAGGGCTGATCAGGGGGTTGGGACGCCGCACCCTGTCACACACAGAGCCGCGGGGCGATCAGGGGGTTTGGGCGCTGCACCCTGTCATGCTGATCTGGTGCCAGGAGGCCTTGCGGCTCCGCTTATCCCGGTGCTGGGAGGCATATTACCCTTTTACTATATAGGATAGAGGCCTGGGGGCCGGCTGGTTTGCCCTGAAGGGTGTCCTGGATCAGGGTGGGGGTCCCCACTGGGGTGCCTGGCCAGCCTGGATGAGGGGATGATGGCTGTTTGCAGCTGGTCACACCCCCTTCAGGGTGGGGGTCCCCACTGGGGTGCCTGGCCAGTCTGGGTGAGGGGCTGAGGGCTGCTTTCAGACTGGCGGTTTTGACTGCTTTCAGGCTGGCGGGAAGCTCCCAACCGCTCCTTTTTTTCTTTTCTTTTTTTTCTTCTGGGCCAGCTTTAGCTCTGGCTCTAGCTCTGAGGCTTCCGCTGCTGGTTTGTTTGCCGTTCTATAATCGAAACAATGTATAACTTCAGCTCTGAGATCCCAGCCGGCTATATTTGTTAGAATGTTTCAAACTGCCAGCTCAGAGGCCGGAAAGTCAGGCGGGGAACGTTGGAGTCTGAAGTCACTGGAGCAAGGAAGCCTCATGTTCGCTTCCAACTGCCTGGCTGCCGCCGCCATCTTGGCTGACAGTTAATTTGCATAAGGATACGCTGATTAGCCAATCAGAAGGGTAGCGGTCGTACGCCAATTACCATTTTTCTCTTTTATTAGTGTAGATGGGGGAGGTTGTTTCTACATTTCTTTTTTTAAAAATATATTTTATTGATTTTTTACAGAGAGGAAGGAAGAGGGATAGAGAGTTAGAAACATCGATGAGAGAGAAACATCAATCAGCTGCCTCCTGCACACCCCCCACTGGGGATGTGCCCACAACCAAGGTACATGCCCTTGACCAGAATTAAACCCGGGACCCTTCAGTCCACAGGCTGACGCTCTATCCACTGAGCCAAACCGGTTACAGCTGTTTCTACATTTCTGTTGTAAAGATTCTTAGTGGGATTCACACTCCTTAATATAGCACTTCTTCTTATGGAAATCTAATCTAAGGAAATATTTTAAAACTAGAGGCCAGATGCATGAAATTTGTGCAAGAATAGGCCTTCCTTCCCCCAGCTGCCAGCACCGGCTTCCCTCTGGCACCCAGGACCTGGGCTTCCCTTCAGCCGCTGGCAGGCACCTGGGGCCCAGGCTTCCCTTGCAGCCCCGGCTTCATCTGTAAGGTCATATGGAAGGACATCCAGACGAATGTCTGGTCTAATTAGCATATTATGCTTTTATTATTATAGATTGCAAACAAATTCACCTTTGATCATATTCATTGCAGCATTATTTTTAAGAAGGAAAAATTAGAAACAACCTTAATGCCTAAGAGTTGGTGACTAACTAGAAAAAGTTTAATTTATAATGATAAAATATTAGGCCATCATACAAAGCATGTATATGAAAAATTGTTGTCATGTAAAATGCCTCATAAAATTATTTAATGAACTAGTAAAAAATTATATATACTTTATAAGTTTGCCTATATATATGTGTGTGTATATGTGTTCTATATAATAAAAGCCTAATATGCTAAGTGTCTGGTCTCCCAATCATCTGTTCAACCATTCAAAGAATAATATGCTAATGATATGCTAAGGCTGCTCAACCATTCGCTATGACATGCACTGACCACTAGGGGGCAGACAGTCTACCAGTTGACCAGTCTCTGTGATGTGCACTGACCACCAGGGGGAAGACGCTTGGGCTGGTAGGTTAGCTTGCTGATGGGGTCCGGCTTATCGGTACTGAGCAAGGTGGGGTGGACACACCCTGGAGCCCTCCAGCAGTCGCTTCCCAGCTGGCCAACATCCCGTGTCCCTCCCTGGCCCCAATCGTGCATTAGTGGGGTCCTTCGGCCTGGCCTGTGCCCTCTCACAATCTGGGACCCCTTGAGGGAAGTCAGAGAGCCAGTTTCAGCCCAATCCCACAGACCAGACCGGGCCTCTAATTATGTGTGTGTGTGTGTGTGTGTGTGTGTGTGTGTGTGTGTGTGAAGGGAAACATTAATAGTGTTAACCCTGGTAGTGAGATTACAGGTGATGTAGCTTCTTTATGTTTCCTACTTCTTCTTCCTTCTACTATCCTTAACTACTTCCAAAATTAAAAGTAATTTCCAACCAGAGAAAAGGCTTCAAAATAATTCTATGTATTTTAGGACTTTATTATTATTACAGAATGCTTTCACCTGTGCTTGGTACATTTTTCATAATTTGTGTTTTTCTTCATTCCTTCAATTGCTTTCTGAAATCATTTGCTTTTAGCTCATGCTATTAAGTCTAAGAGAGAGAGATAATATACTAGTAGTAAAGGTAATAATAATTCTATTGACAAAAAAAAAGCCAGACACTCAGCTTGTATCTTTGCTATTTTTATTGATGTACAAAACTGAAATTTCAATGGATCCTTAGAGTTTTAGCCCAGCAATTATGATGCTGCAGAAATGGCCTCAAGGATGCTATTGCTGCTATTGTATACAATTATTTCCTCTGTAAATATCATTATATTTTAATAGAATTTTAAATAGTGTTTTTATACATTTCTTAATTTTGCTTATGTTTCACAGGAAAAGAAATACAGATATATCACCATCATAACCTGATCAATACTTGAATATTCATGACAAAGATACACACACACACACACACACACACACACACTCCTATTAATAGAAGTACAAATGGTCACTTTTAACTCTATTTTTAATTAATAGGAAAAGCAATAAGTCTTATCTCTTAATTTATTCAAATCGATGTGAGCAACTGCTTATAGAAAAACAATCTGTAAATTACTTTTTAAAGAGCTGTAAATTGTGTTGGAACTTTTTAGTGAACAGAGAATGCATAATCTACTCTGGCTTAACTAGATAAGCATTTTAAGAGAAAAGACTCAAACTGAAAATATTTAGGTCAAGATGACCTGCCCTTGCTTGGACTGATTCAATTAACAGAAAGTTTATATACACATCGCAGGGCTGCTCTTCCACGCATCAAGCTTAGTGGGTTTGCATCAGCCCAGGATTCTCAAGGTTGGAGGTAACCCACCAAAAGGTCATTGACTCCCTCAGCTCTCAAATGAGTCCACTTATGTTGTGGTTCTAGTGGTTCTCTGTGAGATAGTAAAACAGAGACAAAATAATCTGCATTTCATAAAACTAATTTTATTCAATTCAAAATCATGTTTTTTTTTTATCTCAGAAAGTGCCCTTTTAACTTTTTTGGTACAAAAATATCCTTTTTTTATAAAAAGGTAATTACAAATTGAAATTGCTCTCTTTTTTTTTCTTCTTAATGTTCTTACTAAGAAAGTAGATGGCCCAGTGTGAGTTTTCTTAGAAAGTTCTCTGTTCCATTAAAATCTAAAATCCAAGATCCAGTAAACACAAACAAAGAGCTTGTTTCTTCCCAAGCCTGAAACAGCTTGTGAGCAAGGACCTGGAGGCTGTGGTGGACAGTGAGTAGCTTTGGAGGGAAATGGAGTAGGATTTAAAGTCTGTGTAACTTAAGAGAAATTACTTAACCTTGAAGAGTAAATCATTTCTTCGTCTATGCCAGTTGAACTAACGTTACCTTTGTCTCAAGTTGTGAAAATTGCAAAATGATTGTTGGCTTCCCCCATAACAGGTCAAGCAAAGTCACTTTTTCAAAAAGGCCTTGTTTGCTCCACCCTATCTAATGTGCACTATCTTCTCACCCACCCACACAGCCATTCTCTATCTCATGTCAGGGTATCATTCTCTAGATTCATTTTATTATTCCAACCAGAATATAAGATTCATGGGAGAAGGGACCTCATCTGTCCTATTCCACTGCATCCCCAACAATTTAAACCATATGGCAAAAAACACAAGAGAACTCAATACATATTCATTGAATAGTGAATGAATATAAAGTCTCTGACACACATAAATGTTTGTTCCCTTCTTTCCGATCGAGGTGGAAAATATCAATTTTCCTAAAAATGTCACATGCATCTTCATTCTCTTAGGCCATCAGAACCCATCCCCAACATATAAGGTGTCTCTCTTCCCAAACATATATTCCCAAGTAGGAAGCAATTCTTTAGGTAATTGTTAGATGACAAGGTCATCTTTTTTTTAGAGCTGGCTATAATTCAGAATGATTATGTGATGGCAATCTCAAATGGGCTTTGCATGCATATTTAGTTTATTGAATAAAGAGAATGCCTAATCTCTGGGATTTACACAGATTGCCAGGGAAATGTCATTTAAAGCCTTCCATTTTAAGACTATGTATAGTATCTGATAATTGCTTATATTAATTTGCATTTCAAATCAGTATTGAAAAATCTTACCAGGAAATCGTCTTCAGCTAAATAACTTATCCTGCTAAAAGCTAGCATTAATGAGTAAAATCTTTACCACTACACAGACATGCTGAATACTAATATTAAAAAGGAAAAAGAAGGAAGGGAGGAAGGAAGGAAAGAAAGGAAGGAGGGAGGAAGGGACAAAGGGATGAAAGGAGAAAGGAAGGAAGGTAGAAAGCTATTATATTACCATGAAGTAAAAAGCAAAACCATAAATAAGAAAATCGAAGGCTTCAGAGCTCTACATCCCCAAAACCAAGGCCTCAGGGAAGGTCTTATACACCTGAGATGCCAAAAATGGCCTTTCCTGAGGAGGCTGAGGGTCCAACCTAATAGACAAGCGTGTTGGGACCCTATTGCAAATAAACATGTCTAGGACAAGGAAACAGAAAGCTAGTGGGACAATCCCTGCCTTAACTGTGGCTATCACCCATCCATCACTCACTCCAAGTACTGAGTTAATTCCTATATTTTAGGGATTGACAGCCATTACGACACAACTTGCCAAACAAAGTTCCAACTCTTTTTAAAAAAAAATATATTTTATTGATTTTTTACAGAGGAAAGGAGAGGGATAGAGAGTTAGAAACATCTATCAGCTACCTCCTGCACACCCCCTACTGGGGTTGTGCCCACAACCAAGGTATATGCCCTTGACCGGAATCGAACCTGGGACCCTTCAGTCCGCAGGCTGACACTCTATCCACTGAGCCAAACCAGTTAGGGCCAAAGTTCCAACTCCTTTCCCTTAGCAAGATGAGTGTCCTGTGCAGCTGTGGGAATTGGTAGGGAAATAGGCTGGGACACACAAGCCAAAACATGATGTGCCAATTTCTATTTAGAATAACACTGGATACAACAAAAGGTACCTAGACATTAAGTTCAGGGTCCAGCGTGTTAAAAGCTTGGAAATTATCACTTCCATGCTCAGAAAAGGAAATATTATACAAACTGAAAATCAATGACTTTTAGTGAAAACCTCAGAGAACTGAAGTTGTAGGGCGAGATCCTGGAGAGCCACAGCTGAGACCCACTCATCAGGAGTAGAAGCCACTGGGGTCATAAACTGGTAGGAACATTTAAATGGTAATTTTGATGAATTGCTGGGAGCTGAGTATGGACTCGCTTAACAGTGAGGACATCCTGGAGCTACATATCTGAGGAGGCCCTCGCATTTTCATGTATTTCACCTCCAAGAACCCCATCAGGCAAGGAAAAGCAGAAAGGAGGAACCATTGTGAAACATGCCTTATCCCATGGGCATTTCTCCAACCATAGCCACCCTTGACTTTAATCTCATTTAAAGAATTTAAAGAAGGCTGAAGGGTGCCTGGCCAGTATTACTCAGTGGTTGAGCATCAACCCATGAACCCAGAGGTCACCAGTTTGATTCCTGTTCAGGGCACATGCACAGGTTGTGGGCTTGACCCCCAGTAGAGGGTGTGCAGGAGGCATTTGATTGATGTTTCTCTTTCATCAATGTTTATATCTCTCTATCCCTCTCCCTTCCTTTATCTCTAAAAATCAATTTATGAAACATTTAAGAAAAGAAGGGGAAAAGGAAGCTGAAGAACACATGGAAAGGTCACAGCCCAGAGATACAGGCCATTAAAAGACTGAGATTTAATCATCCTATATAATAAAAGCCTAATATGCAAATCAACTGAATGGTGGAATGACCGGTCGCTATAACGCACACTGACCACCAGGGGGTAGATGCTTAACCCAGGAGCTGCCCCCTGGTGGTCAGTGTGCTCCCACAGGGGGAGCACTGCTCAACCAGAAGCAGAGCTTATGGCTGGTGAGCACAGTGGTGGTGGCGAGAGCCTCTCCCACCTCTGAGGCAGTACTAAGGAGCAGTGACCCCAGTTGTAAGGAGCAATGAGCAGGTGGGCGGTAAGGAGTGAGGGCGTGGGCTGAATTTTTGTGCACTAGGCCTCTAGTAAGATTATAGAAGGCTTCTTCTCTCCCATGTCATACGACTACACCAACAATATAATAACAGTAAATTCAGTGGGGGAAAAATGGCAAGACTCAGACTATAAAGAAGAAATTTTAAGGAAAAATCAAAGACATTACCAACACCAATAAATGGCTCCAACATCAAGCACCAATTCCCATTTGGGGAAATTAGGGGAAAGGTAGGATTCTGTCAGCAGTAGCTTAAGAATCTAGAGGTAGACACATTTGTTTCTAGGTAGAAGCTTCCCCCAAATTTCTTCAACCACAGAAACATCACAGGCTCTACAATATAATTTTTTGCCTAAACAGGAAAATAGCAGGTGGTAAGGGATTGGTGCCTGCTATACCCTGAGATCTTAAATTCAGTAGAAAGTTTCTTAAGCCTTTACAAGTTGTGTCTAACATCAACTTTGTATTAGTCAGGTTCTCCCGAGAAGAAGAACCAATCTGATGGATAGATGATGATAGATAGATAGGTAGATAGATAGACAGACAGATAGATAGATAGATAGATAGATAGATAGATAGATGATAAATAGATAGATGATAGATAGATAGATAGATAGATAGATAGATAGATAGATAGATATTGATAGATAGAAATTTATTTTAAGGGATTGGCTCACATGATTGTGGAGGTTGACAAGTTCAAAGTCTTCAGAATGGGCCACCAGGTTGGAGACAAAGGGCAGAGACAATATTGCATTTCAGGTCCAAAGGCAGTCTACTGACAGAATTCCCTCTTCTTTCAAAGAGGTCAGTTCTTTCTATTAAGGTTTTCAACTGATTACATGAGGCTCACTCAGAATATGGAGGGCAGTCTGCTTTACTCAAAGTTTCTGATTTAAATGATAATCTCATCTAAAAATTACTTTCACTGAAACATCTAGAATAATGTTAGGGCTACTATTTGGTTACCAGGGCCTAACCAGTTGACACAAAATTAACCATCACAAGTCCACCCTTTGTGCACTTGGCACTCTTACAGATCTCCTTAAACCATATGTAATCTCCAAATAAAAGCAATAACAAGGTCATACTTTCACCTGACACCATACAACTATCCTGCATATACCAGAAACACACTAACCTGAACCCCAGAGGAGAATGCAAAGTCCTTGGGTGATGAGCTAATGCTGCCGGCAGTTCTCAGAACAGTGCCCCAGGGAAGGTCCTTGCTGAAAGAACAGTAATGAACACATGGTCTCCCACGGAATATCAATTTCATGGCTGCTATTTTAAAAGGTATTTTGATTACTTATTTTCTTGGGCAGTAGGTTTTCCACATAAAACTTTGTGTTTTCTAAGCCAGTGAATTTTAAACTTAGCTCTTATTTCTGACTCTGACACAAATACTACATAAAAGGAAAAAAAATCATCTCATAAATTAGATCCAGAATTTCTCTTGCATTTTATTCTTTTCTCTGCGTGATATTTTAACCTTTGGGGGAAAGGACATACATTTGCATTTCACAAAGGAATCTTTGTGCAAACAGCATGATCAGTTAAGTATTGATAATGGATTTGAGGCTTAGGAAAAAGCTGAACAATAAGGGGATACCAATACATTTTCCACCTTAAAACTATAGTTCAACTGATAATAAATTTAAAAAAAACAAGTTTCCTGGAAGAAACTAACCAGTGGGAAAGGTACAGTGTTTATAACTGCACATAATTGGCCATAGGCTTGCCTCTTGCCTGATTCACAAATTTTTTTGCCTTGTAGGGTTTTTAATGGTATTCAGATCTCCTGCTTGGTAAATGTAAGTCCTAATATCGTTTTTAATAGTGTTTAAATATGCCCTATCCCTTCCAAATAGTAGGTGCTGAATTATATTTGTGAAAATGATATAAGAAGAGAATTAGAAATAACAAGAATGGATGAGGATGTCAAAGAAAAGACACCTTTGTGCACTGTTGGTGGGAATGCAAATTGGTGCAGCCACTGTGGAAAATAGCATAGAGGTGCCTCAAAAAATGAAAAGTAGAACTACTATATGACCCAGCAACTCCACTTTTGGGTATTTATCCAAAGAACACAAAAACAATAACTCAAAAAGAGAGCATCCACCTCCATGTTCACTGCAGCACTGTTTACAGTAGCCAACATACGGAACAGTCTAAGTGTCCATTGTTGAATGAAAAGAAAAAGAAAATGTGTGTGTGTGTGTATGTGTGCGCGCATGCACGCGTGTGCGCATGTAATATTTTTTCAGCGTTAAAGGAAAATGAAAACTTGCCATTTGTAACAATAAGGATGGACCTGGAGTGGATTATGCTAACTGAAATAAGTCAGAGAGAAAAAGACAAATACTATATGATCTCACCTACATGTGATAATCTTAAAACAAACACACGCACACACATATACACACACACAAAACACATCACATAGATACAGAGAACAGGTTGGTGATTGCTAGAGGCAGGGGTGGGGGATGGGTGAATGGCTGAAGGGGATTAAAAGGTACAAACTTCCAGTTACAAAATAAATGTCATGGGGGTGTAATGTACAGCATGGTGATTACAGATAATAAAACCATATTGCATATTCACTAGATCTTAAAAGTTCTCAAAACAAGAAAAACAATTTTGTAATTACATATATGGTGACTGATGTTAATTAGACTTATTGTGGTGATCATTTCATAATATACAAAAATCAAATAATTATGTTGTACACCTAAAACTAATACAATGTTACATGTCAATAAGACCTCAACTTAAAAGATAACAATATTAAACATGTAAACATAAATATTTTTATTTTAGAAATGATATTTTTTTTAAAAAAGAACTACTGCCTGGCCGGTGTGACTCAGTGGTTGAGCATTGAACTATTAACCAGGAGGTCACAGTTCTATTCTTGGCCAGGACATATGCCCAGTTTGCGGGCTTGATCCCCAGTAGGGGTGTGCAGGAGGCAGCTGATCAATGATTTTCTCTCATCATTGAGGTTTCTATCTCTCTCCCCTCTCTCTTCCTCACTGAAATCAATAAGGATATATGTTTAAAAAATAATAAAATAAAATAAAGAACTACAGATTTTTATTTTCTAACCCACAATCACTCACATCTTGTGCTTTTCAAGGGTAATAGCAGGTAAACTTGCCTACATATCTCAAACTACTCATTGAAATCTGATGACGTTAACTGTAAGACATGTAATCTTATTTATCATCAAAAAATTTTAAATGCTGCCAATTAAACTATGCTCTGCTGTCAACTGTAAGAATAATCTCAATGTTAGAAGTGTTAAAATGTGTATTTTAGAATCAGCAGGTGCAGTATTAATACTGGCAAACCAAACGGCAAGATCCTCAAGAGCAAGGAGGTTGAAGAGGAACCGGAGTGGTGGAGTGAAGTGGACTTGGCTCTAAGCAGCGGTTCTCAACCTGTGGGTCGCGACCCCTTTGGCCGTCAAACAACCCTTTCACAGGGGTCGCCTAAGACCATCCTGCATATCAGATATTTACATTACAATTCATAACAGTAGCAACATTACAGTTATGAAGTAACAATGAAAATAATTTTATGGTTGGGTCACAACATGAGGAACTGTATTTAAAGGGCCAGAAGGTTGAGAACCACTGCAGGCGAGGGGAGAGAAGAGCTGAGGCTTGTTAGGTTCTCCAAACTTGTAGTAGCAGCAGGTGCCCCATCCTGTGCCAGTACAACAGGGGGCTGCAAATTATAATGAGACTGCAGTCTTCAGGAAAGATATTTTGACACTTAAAAGCTTGTTAGTCTGGGCCTTGTTAGTAAGTGCTCTTTAGGAAGCATTTGTACTGTGGTTAATTGTGTTCCCCACAAAAAAAACGAGTCTATCCAAACTTCAAAGCATGACCTTGTTTTGAAATAGGGTCTTTGCAGGCATTGTTAGTTGTGTAAAGATAAGGCTAGCCCTAGATGGTTTGGCTCAGTGGATAGAGTATCAGCCTGCAGACTGAAGGGTCCAGGGTTCATCTGGTCAAGGGCACATCCCTGGGTTGTGGGCTCAATCCCTAGTGTGGGGTTTGCAGAAGGCAGCTGATCAATGATTCTCTCTCATCATAGATGTTTCTATCTCTCTTTCCTTCTCCCTTTCTCTCTGAAATCATTAAAAAAAATTTTTTTAAAGATAAGGATAGACCCTAAATCCAGTGATGGTTTAGGAAGGCTATGTGAAGACAAAGAGACATACAGAGAAGAAGGCTATGTAAAAACAGAGGCACAGAGTGGAGTGATGTGTCCACAAACCAAGGAATGTCAAGGATTGCTGACAACCATGAGAAGCTGGGAGAGGCAAAGAAGGATCGGTTCCTAGAGCCTTTGGAGGGACCATGCTCTAGCTGCATTTCAGACTTTTACCCTCCAGGGCTGTGAAAGAATACACATGTGGTGTGGCACTTTGTTACAGCAGCCCCAGGAAAGTAGCACAATGGTTTTTAAAATAATAAGTAGCAACTGGGAGCTATAATTTTATGATTTTTAAAGTTGTTTATTAGTTAATTTACAATTGTAATACATACTCTATCTAATTAAGATATAGAAATTTATAGTTAAAAGTAAAAGCCTTGCCCTAACCCCTAACCAAATTGGCTCAGTGGATAGAGCATCAGCCCGTGGACTGAAGGATCCCAGGTTTGATTCCGGTCAAGGGCATGTACCTTGGTTGAGGGCACATCCCTAGTAGGCGGTGTGCAGGAGGCAGGTGGTCGATGTTTCTCTCTCATTGATGTGTCTAACTCTCTATCCCGCTCCCTTCCTCTCTGTAAAAAATCAATAAAATATATATTTTTTTAAAAGTAAAAGCCTTACCTTTATACCCAGATCTCACCCCTGCATATCTGTAATTCTTACCTTTTCTATGAATATATACATAAGCACTACTTTATTTTACAAAAATTTGATCATCCTATGCATAATGTTTTCCAGCTTGCTTTTTAAAGTAACTATATTATAAAATATACTAGAGGCCCGGTACACAGATTTGTGCATGGGTGGGGTCCCTTAGCCTGGCCTGCGCCCTCTTGTAATCCAGGACCCCTTGGGGGATGTGGCAGTGCCAAAGCAGCAGGCAGCCAGGGAGGAGTGCCAGCTGGGGCCAAGCGCAGCTCCGCTGCAGTGCATCACGGCCCTGCTGTGCCTGCCGCCTCCGCCGCTGCCACCTGGTAGGGCTGCCACGCAGACAGGAGAGGCTTGTGCTACCGCAGCTGCACTCCCCAGCCGTGAGGCTGACTACTGGTTGAGTGGCACTCCCGCTGTGGGAGTGCACTGACCACCAGGGGGCAGCTCCTGCATTAAATCGTCTGCCCCTGGTGGTCAGTGAGCATCATAGCGACCGATTGACCAGTCGTTCTGGTCGTTCTGTCAACCGGTCTTAATGGTCGCTTAGGCTTCCTATATAATAAAATTCTAATATGCAAATCGACCGAACAGTGGAAAGACCAGTCTCTATGATGCACACTGACCACCCAAGACCAGACACTCAATGCAGGAGCTGCCCCTGGTGGTCAGTGCACTCCCACAGGGGGAGCACCACTCATCCAGAAACTGGGCTCACAGCTGGCAAGTGCAGCGGCAGTGGGGGGAGCCTCTCCTGCCTCCACGGCAGCGCTAAGGATGTCCGACTGCCAGCTTAGGCACATTCCCCCCAGGGAGCTGGCCTAAGCCATCAGTTGGACATCCTCCAAGGGCTCCCGGACTGTGAGAGGATGCAAGCTGGGCTGAGGGACCCCCTGAGTGCATGAATATTGTGCACTGGGCCTCTAGTGTGTGTGTGTGTGTGTGTGTGTGTGTGTGTGTGTGTGTGTGTGTATATATATAGTTAGATGTCAATGTGTAGATTAACATCATTCTTTTAATAGGCTATGTAATATTCCATTATAGGCACCATCTCATAATTCACATTTTATTCAATATGTATTTATTGTTAGCCATGGAGAAAGCATGGGGACTGCAAATTGTAATATACTCTGCAGCATCCACTACTTGTGGAAGAGATAAATAGTTTAAAAGGAAATTATACTGCAGTGTGGTAAATCCTTCAACAGGCATAAGCACAGAGGTCTGGGGTGCAGGGGGTATGGGAGAGGTATTCCAGGCACAGAGAGCAGAGTCTACAAAAACATAGGAGAGAAGAAGGAATACAATCTTTTGGGACAAAACAAGCAGCATCTCATCATTCTCACAAATAATTACAAAGAAAGAACATAACAGTTCTGGAAGGTTAAACCTGTTCAATTTTCCTGGATTTAAATAGACTTATTTCAAGAAGGGTTATAAAAGTATTTAATCATCAGTTCAAATAACACAATGCACTATGTGGTTTAAGTACTATATCAGTATGATTGGTTCCACTGGTGCTTTAAAAGATGCACACTTTATTACTGTATGGCTCTTTTCTGCTAGCACATGGGCCCTAATCATTGCTTAAATTTGTAGAATGCTCAAAGGTGGGGCTCCAGACAGGTACAATTTTAGCAAATGAAGCCAATGAACATAACTGAAACTATCTTAACACTGTTGAAGAATTCTGAAGGCAAAATCTTCAAGCTCAGTCTATAAATGAAGCCTGTACAAGAATAATTTATTACCAAAGGACAGAGGAAAATAATTAGCCTTAATGAAGCACTTTGTAGTTTATGCAAATTGGATCTGATTCTGTACTGATCCTGGACTCAAAATTCCCAGTGACTTTTAGCTAATCAACCTTAATCACAGGCATGCTTAATGGGTCTTTTGTTTGAGGCCTTCATGTACTTCCTGGCTTTATTGTTCAACTAGAGGCCCATTGCACAAAATTTGTGCACTAGTAGGGTCCCTAGTGGTTGCTGACTGCCGGCCGGGTACTCCTTCCCTTTCCCTGGCCGGCCCCACCCTTTGGTCGAACTCCTGGACAACTCCTGGTCAAGGGGACAATTTGCATACTATGCTTTTATTATATAGGATGATGGGATGCAAAGGCACTTGCCTACAATTGGGAATGTAGTGGGTCAGACTAGAAGCCAAGCTACTTCCTTTTGGAAATTCCTGAAACCTTCCTTCCACCTCTCCTTCTCAGTTCCAGTTACCAAGGAGAAAGCAAATATATGTTCTCCACCTCTAATAATAATTTTTAAAAAGACCTCAAATGCTGCAGGAAAAATTAGGACAGATCCCTCCAAAATCAGTTCCAGAATGTCAAAGTTACTTGATAATCTAATTGTTAATTCAAAGAGAACATCCAATTCTTCATTCTGCAGATCTGTGGGGTAGCACTGGTGTTATTATCAGGCTGGTGGAACTGCAATCCCACAGGAAATGCAAGAACCAGGACAGTCCATTTCAGACAAGTGTAGCTCACCTGATTTTTGTTTTTAAGTCTGAAAAAAAATTTAATGGAAATGGTAATTGTGTAATTAAAGATTAAGTATCATCTAATTATTCCCTAATGACTGATGCCTCAGTAACTATTTGCAAAATTCTTTCTTAACAACTCTTGCCTGGCTGGTGTTGCTCAGTGGTTGAGCATATGAACCAGGAGGTCACAGTTCGATTCCAGGTCAGGGCACATGCCCAGGTTGCAGGCTCAATCCCCAATGTGGGGCATATAGGAGGCAGCCAATCAATAATTCTCCCTCATCATTGATGTTTCTATCTCTCTCTCTCCTTCTCCCTTCCTCTTTGAAATTGATAAAAATATATTTTTTAAAATCTTTATTATTGAGATTACAGATGTCCCATATTTACGCCAAATTTCACAGACCTTTAGCTTTTCAGGAGCAACTCAACTAAATCACATTCCATGGCTCTCTTCCACCTGGTTCTTCCCCACCCCAGTCCTCTGCACTATTGTCTGTGTCCATGAGTTATGCATATCTGTACTAATAAAAAGGTACTATGCAAATTAACCATCACTCAGAGATAAAGATGGTGGCGCCCATAGACACAAAGATGGTAGTGCTGGCTGGAGCCATGGAGCTGGTGGACACACAATCCTGCAGGGGGGTGGGGGGTCTGGATCCCAGCCCCAGCCCTGCAGCAGCTGCGGTGCTGGGCTGCTGGGGCCAGAGCCGGCGGACACACAAGCCCACAGGGGGTCCAGACCCCAGGCCCAGCCCCACAGCAGCCGCGGTGCTGGGCTGCTGGGGCCAGAGCAAGCGGAGACACAAACCCACAGAATATGGCCTTGATTGGGCCAGTAGCTATGATGCCCACTGTAGTCAGCAAACCGGCCAATCAGGGGTTGGGCCAGCAGCCAACCTTGCAGCCCCTTCCCCCTGCCAGCCTTCCCCTGATCAGACTCTCCCATCCTAATCAAGAGCAGGGTGCACAGAGCCTGGACCCTTCCTGGCAGCCCCGAGTCGTGGGGTTGAGAATTCTGATTGCCCTGCCCAAAGAGTAGAGGCACCTGACAGGCAGGGACAGGGACCATAGGCCTCCAGGGAGCACCATAAAGTTGGCGAGGAGAAGAGAGGCCTGCAAAGGGGGAGGAGGCAAAGCCAGCTGACATCAGCCCAGGATCCAACCCTTCCACGCCAGAGGCAGCAGGACCTAAACCCAGAACCCCAGCCCCAATAGGAAGAGCCTGAGGGAGGCTTCAGGAAGCTCTACGCAAACCTGCATCTTGAGAACTAGAGGCTTCGTGAGGCCCTGACCCAGACCACACTGTGGCTGGCGCAGCTCAAGGTGGAGCTGGAGCACACCACACCACGCAGAGGCAGGAGCGCTTTGCAGAGAGGCCGGCCCTCCTGGAGCTGAAGAGATTTGAGATAGGGCCCTGGAGAACAAGGCTGGAAGAGGAGCTGAAGGGCCTGTGCAACCTCTGAGCTGACAACCAGCGCCTCAAGGATGAGAACAAGGCCCTGATCTGAGTCATCAGCAAACTGTCCAAGTGACCCCAGAGACTTGCCCCTGCACCCACATTTATACAGCTGCTTCTGCCACACGCACCCCTTCCCCTGTGTGAACATGAGTGACAGGGCTGCTGGGGAGTCTCTGAGAAGCCATAACCTCCCCTTTGGACCTCCAGGCTGGGAGGGGAGGACAGAGCCCCCAGGAGCCAAGTGGGCCATCTGAGGCCAGGATGGAGACTGGAGGCTGAGCCAGGTAGGGGGACCAGGGCTGCAGGCAGGACCGGAAAGGAACTGAGGACCAGGAAGTGCCAGGACCAGTAGCCAGGACTAGAGTGGCCACAAGGAGGTCCCCTCTCATGTGTGCTGCCACCAGTCACCCTTCCAGCCCCTGAGCAGAGATCCTAGAATGTGCCAAGCATCCCACAGGCCTGGGCCAGGTGGGCCTGTATATAGGGTCCATGTGCAATAGGGAGGGATGTCTTCTATTTTTTGCTGCCCCCTCCCAACACTGTCCCAGGCAGGGGGAGAAGGTATTTTTGAGACATAGCACAGGCACCACAAATAAAAGTCGTGAAGTTGCCAAAAAAAAAAAAAGAGCAGGCTGGCCGGCAAAATGCCCCCACCCTCCCCCTGCCAGCCCTGCCCTTGATCAGCCTGCCCCACCACAATAGGCTCACAGCCCCTCCCCGTGGCTGCCTGCTCCTGATCGCAATCCCCCACCTTAATAGGGGGCAGGGCCAGCAAGCCAATCTCCTGCAGCCCTCCCCCTGCCCGGTCCCACCCCAGATTGGCCCCCCCACCCCGATCAGGGGCAGGGCTGGCCGGCCAACTACCCATGGCTCCTCCCCCAAGCTGCTGGCACCCATTGGCACCCCCCACCCCATTCAGGGGAGTGGCCAGCGGGCCCACCAACCACAGCCCCTCCCCATGGCCAGCCCCGCCCCCAATTGGCCCCCCAACCTTAATCAGGCCAGCAAAGGGGGTATTTGGGGGCGATCAGGCTGGCAAGCAGAATGGTTAGGGGTGACCAGGCAGGCAGAAAGGTGAGCAGTTAGGAGCCAGCAGTCCCGAATTGCGAGAGGGATGTCCGACTGCCGGTGCGGGATCGGGCATAAACTGGAAGTCTGACATCCCCCGAGGGGCCAGATTGGAGAGAGTGTAGGCCGGGCTGAGGGACCCCCCTCCCGGTGCATGAATTTCGTGCACTGGGCCTCTAGTATGCATATACAGTGGGGCCTTGACTTACGAGTTTAATTCATTCTGAGACCAAGCTCGTTAAGGAACTCGTTAAGGAGCTCGTTAACTCAAATTACTCTGTCAACTCAATGCAAAAAATCTGCCAAGAGACAGTTGGTATCTCAAAAAACTCATTAGTCAGGACACTCGTAAATCAAGGCCCCACTGTAAATGCTTTGGTTAATCTCTGCCCCTCCCCCTCTTCCCTGTGAGCTCCTTTAATCTGTACCATGCTTCCAGGCTTCTGGACTGTTTTTTTTTTTTTTTCATCAGTTTATTTTGTGGAAAATTCTTGAAATAAGGTGCATGCACAGTTCCAGCTAAATGCTATCTTCTCACCCACAGGGGAGTCAGTATGAAAGTGTCTGCCACAATGGAGTCCTGACTGGGACCAACATTTCATATAGTTACAAAAGCAGTTTATCAGCTGCAGGCACAGAGAAACTTCCTCAGCTAGTTAAAACTTGTCTTATAATCTCTCATTCCTAGTTTTATAATATTTTCCATTTCGCAGATTCTGCTTCCTGGCTCTATTGCTGAATCAGCCAATGAGAACTAATTTTATGTCTCCTTTGAATCCTGTCAATCTGGCTTATTTTGTGAGGAGAGAAAATGGAAGCATCAGTCAAAGCAGCCACATTTCACAGACCTTTAGCTTTTCAGGAGGAACTCAACTAAATCACATTCCATTCACTGGGGAGGATATTTATGCAGCTCCCTCAGCCAGGGGCCTGGTCAATGGAGGGGTGCTTGCTAGAGTGCTTCCAGCCCTGCGTGACCAACCTGGCTTTGGGTGCAGACCTGACATGCATGTCTCCTGCCCTATGCTTTGGATTTCATGATCCAATACAATTTTAAGAGCTAATGTATATTCACCAACTTTTTATTTGTCCTAGTTAGCAAATTAAAGAAAATTAACTGTCATGCACCGTTGCTATGGTTTCAAAAAATGACATTTTTAAATAGAAAAACAATAAGAAGTTGCTAAGAATTTTTAAAAGTTGAAATATAGTCCTGGCCAGTGTGGCTGTTGGTTTAGTGTCATCCCATGCACCAAGAGGTCGCCAGTTCCATGCCGGTCAGGGCACACGCCCAGGTTGCAGGCTACATCCCTGGTGTGGGGCATGCAGGAGGAAGAGGATTAATGTTTCTCTCTTATCAATGTTTCCCTCTCTCTCTCCCTCTCCCTTCTCCCTATCTCTAAAATCCATAAAAACATATTTTTTAAAAAATTGAAGTGTACAATTAGTGTTATGAAAAACTCACTATATTATCCTTATTTTTTCCATTTTTCTTCAAATAGGTAGAAACTTTCTCACAATTAAAAGCCCTAGGACAAGAACAGCTGTGTTCCTTGATTGGAGGAAGACAAGTAAGGAGGAAAATGCAACAAATGCATCAGTGTGACTTTTCATGCCAGTTTGTCTGTGTCCTTGTCCAGAAAAAGCACTCAGAGACCTTTTCTGTCCTACTGTAAAGGAACAAAAAAAACAAAGGTTTGTCAGCCTGCCGCAACAAAAGCCAAACCCTGAGGCGGGTGTTGTGCAAAAGGAAGAGGTTTTATTCAGGAGCCACAGACCCAAGAGAATGGCAGATTCCTGTCTCAAAGACCAATCTTTCCTCCTGCTCAAGCCCACAGTTCTTACAGGAATACGGATGGAAGGGCTTTTCTTTTTTCTATCCAGTTATCTTGCTAGTTTTTTTTTTGTTTGTTTTTTTTGGGGTTTTTTTGTTTGTTTGTTTGTTTTTTATGAGCTTGGAGCCCAATCCATTCATCTTCCTAGCTTTTGGCAGCTCGATGCTTATCCATTCATATTTCTAGCTTTTGGCGGGTCAGTGTGAGAGCCTCCCTCCCTCTGCCACTATCTGGGCCCATGGAGGGCCTCCCAGCGCTCCCCCTGACTGTCCAAGGCAGCACTTTGACCACTTCCTACCTCCCAACCTCCAGGACCCCTCTGAATGCCTCTAGAATCCCACATGCCACCGTTTTCTCAGTGAGTAGTATATTTATGATATTCATAATTGAAAACCAATTTTGAAAGAAAAACCCAGTGTACAAGCCATATATACAGAGAGAAACAAAACATACTGTTTCTCTTTCAAGAAATGTACACTGTATAATAAAATACGGTGTTCTTTCCAATCAAAGCAATGCTTTCTTTAAAGAAGCTTTGATCCTTAAAGCGCTGATGTTTACCACAGACAACTCCGTCACAAAACCACCTCATGCTGTCAATCACTGTCCTGCTACTGCCACGAGGGTTATCACAGTCACTTCCTAAACTATGGGTTAGGGAGGTAGATGTGAAAGGCCCTGTGCTTGTTCTTTTGGACAAGTTACTAAACCTCTCTGAGACACTCTGATCTGCGGCGGAATCCTCACCTCAGAGCATCACTGTAAAAACCAGGTAAGACAATGTGAAGAGGACCGCAGTTTTGCCACCCTGAAGCTGGGAAGGAAGGGAAGGGAAGGGAAGGGAAGGGAAGGGAAGGGAAGGGAAGGGAAGGGAAGGGAAGGGAAGGGAAAAAAAATCCTGTCCAAGAGATTCAGACAGAGAAACTTGCTTCAGGAAGAAGATCTTAGAGGTTATTTCCCTTAGCCTAATTGGAATTAAGTATGGAAATAAGAGTGCTTCAGGCAGGGACCTGTTAGCTAGCTAACTCGTGTGTCCCACTGTTTCTGAGTTTCACAGCCAGAATCTGTCTTCCAAGGGTGTTAGGCTCCTCTGCAACTACCTGTAAAATTCCCATTCTCACTTCTGAAATTTAATATACCTTCATCCCCCCCTTTTCTCCTTTGTCCAAAATGACATGTGTACCCAATACTGCTTCACTGTCTTTGGCATTTTCATGCTTATGTGAATTCCCCATGTGCATGTATTATAATGTTATTTTTTTCCTGTTAGTCTGTCTCTGTTAATTTGATTATTAGCACAGCTGGAGGAACTTAGAAGATTGGAGGAAAACTATTAATGTTTTTTAGGCCCCACACATGTAAAAATACCTTAATAACTGAAATTTTATATATATATATGAAGTACTATTGATGTTGCTTTTAATTAAAAGGAAATAATGAAAATCTAATCATAGTATTTTAAAAATAACTCTAGAGTAATAATAACAAATGATGACAATGATGATAAAGCTAAAAGTAAAAATAAGAAATCCAATAACATTTGTTTAGGGTTTTCTGTGCTAGGTGTTGTACTAAGCACTTTTCATGTTTGTTCGTTTTTTCCATGTAATCTCCACAGCATCACATGAGGTAACTAGTGTTATCCCAGTTTAATAAATGAGTAAACGGAATTCTAAAAACTTTGATAGCTTCGCCAACTTCAGACAACTTACAAAACTGAGATCCAAGCCCTGGTTCTGTATAATTCCATAAACCCTATGAACAAGGCTTAGCAAAAAATTCTAAAGCTACCAAAAAGGCCTTTCAGGAAAAAAGAATAGAAAGAAAGAAAAAAGCTAGACAAAGAGAAACAGATAAGCAGAGCTTGTTCTATATCTTAGAGCAGATGGTATAACATTAACTGATGACAGAAAACAGAGATATTCAACTATTTTGCTTCCTTTTATACCATCAAAAATAATCAAGCTGGAAAAGGTATAATAAATACTATTAAGAGAAACCAAACACTTAAAATAGAATTTTGATACTGTTGGAGCCTCAAAAAGATTACACAGTCCAATGTGTTTGTTTTACAAATAATAAAACTATTCAGGTAAGTGTCTTGCTCAAAGTCACATGTATGGCAGTGTTTGGCAGTGTCCTGACTTCTGGTTCAATGCGTTTTCCACCTCTTGCATATGAGGGATAATAATGAAGCCCATGCCCTTGCGTTCTAATGAATCAAATCACATAAGATACCAAAAAACAGAATTACAAAATGTGTGATAGTATTTTTTAAAATCATGGGAAATGAGAAATATATTAGAAGATGTAAGTGTTCCTTAAACTGCATAGCAACTACAACGAACACTGTTAATTCAGTACAAGGAACTGCTTGCCTGGTTTGCTCAATCTGCACCAGAATGTTGTCTTAAACAATAAGGAAATTTACAATTCATCTAACTATATATAGATACATTGGGACTTTCCTAAATTTAAGATATGTCCTGACTGGCGTGGCTCTGTTGGTTGGAGCATCATCCCCTACACAGGTTGTGGGCACATACCCAGATTGTGGGTTCTATCCCCTGTAGGGTTATGTATAGGAGAGAACTGATCAAGGTTTCTCACTTGAATGTTTTTCTCTCCCTCTCCCTTCCTCTCTCTCTTTAAACTCAATAAAAAAAATCATGAAGAGAAAAAGTAATTTGCTATAAAAGTTAATTGAATATGGATACTCCTTTACTAAAAGAATAAGAATTGTATACATCTCATTATATAGTCACTAGTTATATTATTTGCCATGATTAAAAAAATCATTACCACTTTTAAATAAAGTTTAACAGAAATAATTGAAAATTAATGTTGACATTTCTGTCCTCTAATTGTAATAATTACTGTGGGGTTGAAATAATTTTCAATTTTGTAATAAATTAGTTGGTCACCACCCTTGTCATTCTACATCCAGAGTACAGATGAATAAATTCATTCTGCTTTCTTGTCCTGGCCACACTACATAGGGCTACCCCTGTAAGAGGTAATTCATTGTAGGCCTCTGCCTTTTTTATTTCCTGTCAGTCGTAATAAAGCAGATTCTCTCTAAGATCTGCAGATATTTGCAAGAAAAGAGATTCAGTGGAATTGATGTTTTCCAAAGCCAGGCCATTACCAAAACTCATTGAAATGCAGAGGCTTATACTGTTGCTGTTGGGGTTTTTTGTTTGTTTGCTTGCTTGTTTTTAATTGTCTGGATTGAAGATGTTACACTCTTAATAATGGTTCCTGTAATCTGTTATTGTCTCCAGTGTGTTATTGTATCCCAATGTGATTTTACCAATGGAATAGTATGTCCACTTAGGTCCAGCTTTACATTTCAAACTCCATCTGTGAGAGGAATGCCCAGACACAGAATAGGATAGGTGATGTAGGCCTCGCCATTTGTATTCTTGGCCTACAGGCTTTTAGTTGACATAGTGTGTCATTATCAACTGGCAGTCAACATCCTTCTAGCTGGAATTTATTACACCTGCCTGTGAAAAAGAGGAAATCATACCTCTCTTAATTGTCAATTATAGGCCTCTCCTCAGCCCCAGTTTCTTCCCAAAGTGAAATGTGGCATGCTGTTTACCTCTACTTTAAGTCAAACCATTGCAATATTAAAAATAAAAAGGTTATGGTGTGACTATGCTCCATATGTGGTGAAAAGCAGCCCAGATCCTTTGGTATTCCAGGGAAACAGACAGCAGACACATAATTTTCTTTCAAACTGCAAAGCATATCATTGGTATAGATGTACAATTCATCCTCCCAAAGCAAATAGTGATAACCTTTAGCAGTCTTATTTTTCTGGGCTAGTTTGGGTTCTCCTTTTTATTAGACATGGTCTACAGATATTCTCCCATGGCTCCTATGCTGCTGCTGCTCTTTTTCAAGACATCTGTACTCGAATATTACTTTCTTAGTTTGAGGTGAGCATTCCTTTTCAGGGAAACTAACCAACTGCAGCTTATGAACTCAGCTAATTCATAACTCATGTTTTACAATCCAATCTCTATCAACTGATTTCAAAACATTTCTACGTAAACTCCCAAAGCAGCCATCCTCTCTTCTGCCCACTCCCCAGCACCTAGCGAGGTGGGTCAAGAGATACATATTTGTGTTTCTTCTAGGCCCAATATGATGGGTACAAACTAATTTTTAAAAGGAAGGGAGTAAACTGACTTTTGATATGTTGTTATACCTATTATAGTGCTTAAGCAATAATTAATTAACTAATGTGAAAATTAATCAGAAGCTGAAAAATATAGTAGATCTTGGCATCAGCAAGGCATGTTTACACAGTCATGAATGGTAGCCTTATGTAAAAAACAGACACATTTGGAAAAGACAACATTTAGGTGGATTTTGGCTGGTTGAATGACTGCCAAAATAGTGTTGGTCCATCACCTCCAAATTCTGCTCTTGGCCCAGCTCTGTTTACATGTTTAATTCATAATAATAGGCAACATATACTAATCCTTACTCTGGACTAAGGCTAGGAATTTTCAGAACTTTAAATATTAATTGACTTATTCTTCACAAAAACCCTATGAAGTGGGCACATTCCTATCCTCCATTGTAAAGATGAGGAATTAAGGGTAGAAAGGTAAGGGCACTCACTCATGATACACAGCTGGTGTATAGAGCCAGGATTTCCCCCAGGCTGTCTGATTCCAGAGCTCAGGCTTATTTCCACGCCCCTGCCTCACTATCAACTATGTGCAGATCTAGAAGTCAGGCGTGTCAAATTTTTGTATGGAATAAAACCCTGAGAACTGGCTAATTTGTAGAATGACAGAACTAAGACAAGTGGAAACTAAGATGCATGAGATAAAAATGTTAAGCCTGAATTTAGATTCAATAAAATAAATTCCACACATACAAAAAAGTCCTTTTGTAACAATTTATGTAAAAAGTGCTAATTTGTTCCAGTTGACTAAAAGTTCAATATGAGTTACCAGTGTTCCTTCCTATTAAGAAATCCACCCTGCATGTCTATCCAGCCCCACGGAAACAGCACTGCATTTTTCAGTGGTTAGAACATCTCTAGAGAATTGAATTACGTTCTAATATCTCATTTTAAGAAATACCTTGGCCATTTGGAATGTGTTCAGAAAAGCATGGCTAAGATAATAAAGAAATTTCATCATAAGCCTGGCAGTTAATAAAATATATTATGTTTTATGACAAAAAGTTTTTAGATGGGCAGGGAGGAAAAGTAGGTATCATAATTCCAACAAGCAGAATTTAAATGTTTGCTGATTGTAACACAGTCTTATGAAGAATAGAGAAGCTATTTTGCTTTGTTCCAAAAAGACAAACCAGGATAAAGGAGCAA
The DNA here is from genome assembly GCF_000147115.1 of Myotis lucifugus. Lineage (NCBI taxonomy): Eukaryota > Metazoa > Chordata > Mammalia > Chiroptera > Vespertilionidae > Myotis > Myotis lucifugus. Next base: position 1,002,289 of record NW_005871070.1, on the reverse strand, counting down.
AATTTACAGAAAGCCAACTTTTAGCACAGTATTCAAAAAGTTTTTTCACAAGTAGAATTATCTAAAACTAAATGGTTGATAAGTAATGGGTAAAAGATGTCTTTATACATAGGGTTTGCCTTAAAATAGCACAGCAAAGAAACTGTGAATGTGAGATAGCTGGAACAAGAACAGCAATACGTGACCATTGCTTAAGCTAGATGATGAGCATTTGGAGATTACATATACAATTATTTTTGCATGTGTATATAATTGACATTTTTACTCACACAGGAGGAATACATTGCCTCAGGGGGTAGTGAGGTCCCTGCTTTTATTTTTTATTTATTTTTTTTATTTATTTTAATATATTTTATTGGTTTTTCACAGAGAAGAAGGGAGAGGGATAGAGAGTTAGAAACATCGGTGAGAGAGAAACATCCATCAGCTGCCTCCTGCATACCCCCTACTGGGGATGTGCCCGCAACCAAGGTACATGCCCTTGATCAGAATCAAACCCGGGACCCTTCAGCCCGCAGTTCGACGCTCTATCCACTGAGCCAAACCGGTTCGGCAGGTCCCTGCTTTTATAAATGGTCACACAGAGACTGAATGTCCATTTGAAAAGTACATTGCAGAATATACAGAATGCTGGGCTTCAAGGATCATTCTAGAATTTTAGTTCTGGAAAGGAAGTTAGCAAAACTTTGTGAAGTAATTCAGAGAAGAAAATAACCTCTCTCCATCCTGTTTTATTATTGACAAATTTTTGCTGACTGCTCATCTTGCATCCCACCTGCTCCCTTCTTTTGCTCTCCTGACCACTTATCTTCTCCTTGGGGATTTGGACACTGTCAAGGTCAATTACTATACAACAGAAACTCGCAGAGCAAACCCTATAGCTGAAAGACCCAAAGCTATCAAACAGCCTTCAACTGACAGATGTACTTTGAACAAAGAATGAAAATATTTCACCTTCCTTATAACTACCATCTGGAATCTACCACTAGTTAATTATAAAAGGTCTCAAAATAGAGCACAAGTGCTACCGAGTGTGAGGACCTTTAGCTATTTGAGTGCAGTACCGCCACATTAGCCACCTGTAACAGCATGTGTGTAAAATGGTTGTCTAGGTATGTCAGTTGCTTAGGCATAGGGTAGTATTTCACTTCCTGGCCTTTAAGTAATTCTGGCCAATAAATTGTGACTAAAACATTTAATTTTCAAGGCAATATCCCCCAGGTCTCTCTTTTCCCATTGGCATGGCTATCAGCAACGTTTAAAGGCCAAGTGATCAACCTGAATAAATTTTTGCATTACAACCAGTAAAGTTTCATTGAGCTCCTATGACAAACATATACATTGAGTACAAAATAAACCTTCATTGTTTTAAACCACCGATATTTTAGAGGTACTTGCTACTACATGTGGTAGGTAGACTTTTTAAATGGCCCCCATGATCCCCTTAGTGTAGACAAGTGCTTTAAATATCAGGGGATATGACAAAAAGTATTGTAGGTGTGATTGAGCTTGACCTGATCAGGTGAGCCCTTAAAAGAAACAAGAAGCACACAGTCCTACTGAAACGTGACTGAGTCAAGTGGTTTTTCTCTGATCAGGATGCAAAGGTGATTTCTTTCCCAGGTTCTTGTCCAGGTGGATTCAAAGAATGAAGCCACGGACCAAAGGTGGTATATGAAAAGGTGGAAATTTATTGGAAACAAGTACAGACTCCCACTTGGGGAGGGGGTCCCAAAAGGGGTAGCCCACTAAGCCCCTTTTTCTAAGGTTTACAAAGGCTACAGTTCTTTATGTCCTGATATTCCCTTCTGATTGGTCACTGTAGCAGCTTCAAAGCTCAAACCCCATGTGGGGCCCTCCTCTTCTCCCCGCCCCCTTCAGTGGTAGAATTCTCTATCTCCTGTGAAAATCTGTCTTCCTCTTTCTCCCATTTCTCTATCCCCTGTGTCTTTTCCCTATCTTCTGTGAATGGGTGTCTTCCTATTCCTTTATCCTGTGGCACTTTTTGTTCTTGTGAATGTATGCCTTTTGGCTAGCTCCAGGCCCCCAATCAACTATGCCTCCCTCCTCCATGGACCCTCTAATTCCTAAAACTTCTGACCTCTTCCAATTTTACCCCTAAAAACTTCTTTCACTACTGGCATAGAAGAAGTAAACAGTCATGTTATTATATGCCTATGGACAAAGGCAGCTATAACTATCAAGAAAATGGGGACCTCAGTCATACAGCTGCAAGGAAATTATTTCTGCCAACAAACAATGAGCTTGGAAGAGAACCTGAAGCCTTGGATGTGACTACAGCCCCAGCTGACATCTTGATTTTCAGCTTGGTGAGACGTTGAACATGGGACCCAGCAAACCCATGCCCAGAAATCTGTCACACAAAAACTGAGAGATCATAAATTTGTTTTGTTTTTAGTTGCTACATTTGTGGTAATCCACAATAGAAAACTAATATACCACAGCATAATCAAGTCTATCCTGGCTAATAAAATGGGCTTTAATAATTATGTTATGATTATTATAGTGCTAGAAATATTTTGAAAAGCAGAAAAATTGGAGTGATGAATAACACATCTATAAATGGACTATCAGATGGCTATTAAAATGAATGAGCTAGGTCTGTATGTGTTGTTATTGAACAATCTTGGATATTTTTTCATTGAAAAACAAAGTACAGATAACATATACAACATGACTCCACTGGCATTTTAATGAATATATAGAAATAATTGTATATCCACAGACAACTTTTAGAATAGAACAATAAACAAAGAACTATTAACAGTGACTATATCAGGAAAGGGAGATTGGAGGTCCAAGGTAAGAGGAAAAATAACATTTTATTGTAAAAAACTTTGCAATGCTTAAGTTTTTATCATGTGCACATATTGCTTTTTCAATTTTTTAACAATAATGGATAGAAATGAAAAACTAACCAACCTACATTTATTGAATGTGTACTGAATGTAAATTAGTTTACTAAGTACACAGTTGCACAAAAATCATGGAGTGTCTGCTTATTTGGCAATGCACTGGATGAGACAAAATCTGAGAGATAATAAATCTGTGTTGTTTTAAGTTGCTAAATTTGTGGTAATCCACAATAGAAAACTAACTTTTTTGAAGAAGTTAATGGCAACACGGCATATTATAATTTCTGCATAAAACTGGGAAAAAATGGATCTGGCCGTTACTAAAGACCCAAGAAGGCATAAGAAAGAATACAGATACTGTAAGTGTGGAAAACAGTAAGCTTTGAAGAAGGGCACAATCTCTGACATTTCAGAGTCAACGTTGCTATACAAAATGCTTTTCTGTCCATCTTGGCAAGTCTGAATCTGATAAGTTAGGTGCTTAGGGCAGTAAGCTGGGTTTGTAGCAGGTACTGCCGATGGTTTGAGACCCATCTCCTTGGCCCACCTCTAATCTTAGCCACATCTGTGCTAGACAGTTCCATGTACTGTTATTGTTTCCTATCCCATGAACCCTTTGCTTTTCTGCTTAGGAGTTTTTGATAAATCTGTGGGAAGCCAGCCCCTGAAAATGCTGGGAAAACATCTATGAGGGTAATCGTTAACCAACCGCAATGGGAGCCAGAGGATAAATGTTTCCACCTCCCATACCTAAGGAGAGAATTCTGGGAGGCATGCTGAGAATTGAGCCCCCATTGCCTACAAGAGCAGAGAACATTTATATTGCAGCTTTTGCTGGCTTTTCCTCCTCCCTCCCTTCCTTCTATGTCCTGAAGTCACATCCCAAATAAATTGCATGCCCCTGAATTCTTATTTCAAGCTCTGGTTTTGTGGATACCCAAACCAAAACAATGTTAAAGAAAAAAAAAAGCATGCAGTTCTAAACTGTTGAATATGCAAAGCAATAGAGAATTGCTTCTTGCAACATTATTCTAGTGGCAGCCTAAAATAATCTTAAATCTCCAGCAAAAGTTCTCATGGCACCTCTCTGGAAGAAAGGATTCTACATTGTAATGGGTGGCATCCAATCCCAGAGAAAGCCCATTGTGCTAAATGAGGCCTGTTCTTAGAAGACTAACCTATAGCTGCTCCTGGCAGGAGTTACTTCAAATAAAGTACTCACTACATTCTCCTTACTTTCATTTTACCTTGTTATGCTTCGTTATGCCTCAAGTAACACAGCAAATAATTCCATTTGGCCCTTGCAATTTATTTCTTTCCAAATATGGAACAAAATGCTTACCATTTCATCCTCACTACCTAGCCAAATATACTCATCACTCTTCATCTTACCTCATTTATTCATTCTAATTACCCTTCTATGAATTCTTTCTTGCTGTCTACATGTAAAGAGTAGACTCTCATTTCAAAAGAAAGGGGCCTAAGACAGGCTTTAGGAAAGCTTCAATTTGAATAATAGCAAAAAATAAGAAATAACTCCTTTGTCCACCTTCAAAATCCTTGCTACATTGCAAGAGCCAAAGGAATTTGTAAGTCACATTATTTCACAGGGGAAACCTAGGACTCCCAGATTCCTCTCCATCTGGGCAACTATTTACAACAGATTTTCCTCAGATATACCTGTTCCCTTTGTGCTACTCCTTTTGATATAAGCATAATGAAGCTGATTGCAGCCCCAGTTGGATACCATAGCCGAGGGGGAAAAACAATTAAAAAAACAAAACAAAACCCAGTAGCAATTCAAAACGATTGTTCTAACCCTATACTTTTCTCAAAATCTGCCTTGTTCACCCTGAAGATGGTTGTTTGGCTCCAAGGCTCTTGTTAATTTTAGGGAAGATTTTATTTTTTTGTAAATCTTTATCAGCCCCTTCCTCTTTCCCCAGAATGGCTCTGCTGGGGCCCAACTGGTTTCTTTTGACAACCACCTTTCTTTCCTAAAGTTGCTGAGGATGTAAAGAGGCCTTCCTGTCATGATTCCCCACATTTGCTCCTGAGATCACCTCCCCTCCCACATGTGCCTCCTCTCCAGGCAATTTAGTTTCTGAAGCTCATTAAGCAGAGGTTGTCTTTATTATAGGTTGTCTTTATTATAAGTTATGTCCAGATCTGTGAGTTAACTAAGCAAAAGAAATTTAAGGGAAAAAATAATATTCAATCCTATTTAGTACTTTTAAACTTCAGGCAAACAAAAGAACACATAATTATCAGTTTGATAACACTAGATTTAAACACAGGACTTAAGATATATATTTTCCTGCATACATGTGATCAGGCTAATACAAAATGTTAATACTTCCATCTGCATTTGGAAATTTTCTGAGATTGTCAATGGTCATTTCTGACAGTTCGGTTTGGGATCACTCTGCACAGCATGTACAAAGAATTAGGAATCAGAAGTAACATTTATGAAGTGCCTATTCCACACCGGACACACTTCACACATGTTGGCTAATTTGAGTTTCACAATAATCTCTATACTACAGATGATCAAACTTAGTATAAGTAACCTAATTAAATTATTAGTTATGACCATGGGTAAAAGAAAATCTATCCACTTTCTTCTGCATTGCATTGCCTGCCAGTAACAGACATATTTCACAACTACTCTATGTACCCACAATTATTATCACAGTCAGCATATCTAACTCAGGTAGAGGTAGCCACTTCTTCCTACTTCATCAATATTGGGAATATGGATTGTTGAATAAGCCCACACTTTAAATACCTATTCTCTTTTTAAGAATAATGGGACATAATTTTTTGCATCTATTAACATCAGTCCCTGTGATGATAGAAAATATTTCTCATAAATCCTACTAGAAAGCTGTGACAGTTTGTTGGTTGGCTCTCCCAACCATGACTCTCAATCTATTAGTCCTTACCATCTTCCATGATTAGGTGTAGAAAACCCTTGTGGTTAAGATACATGTCAAAGTTGGCTAAGGGACTTCTGGGGGAAGTTTCATTCTTTCCTGATACAAGTGCCACATATTTCCTTTATCCTTCTTACCTTAAATATGAATGTAATAATTGAAGCCAAAGTAGTCACCTTTAAACCATGGCAACGTGGGCCCTGATATTGTTGAATGGCTGAATCTGCAATAGGAATACCTAACTCTTCTTTGTTTAAGCCACCATAGCTGGGTTTTGCTACTTATGGCTGAATGCATTGTTAACTGCTACAGAAACCAATATTTTACAGTACAAGTTTGGTTCTTTAAATGAGAAGGTATTTATCAATAGGTGTCTATCTGAAAAACAATCTAGATCAATGCTGTCCAATAGGCTTTCTGTGATAATGCTAATGTTCTCCATCTGTGTTTCTCAATATGGCAGCCACTCATGACGGTTGAGCACTTGAAATGTTGCTAGTGCAACTGAGGAACTAAATTTAAATTTAATTGATTCAACTTTAAATCTAAGTATCCAGTGGACATCATATTTTTTATTTGAAATACATCGCAAAATGCAAACTAGGCATTTTGGGAATCATGACATATCTGTGAAATCTGTGTTTAGGATGAGATACTGGAAACTTGTACAAACCTACTTGAGGCAACTGCATTATCTTTTATTCAGCCTGAACATAGAAAAAATATATAACAATAATACAATAATTGTAAAAGTATATTTTAGGAGTTTTTAGAATTTCTTTATTGCTTGTGGTCCTGAAATACCATAGTAAAATATATATCATTTGGATGAGGAAGAACAGTGAATTCTAGGGCTGAAAACACAGTATACCATTTCATTTTTCTACCAGGATTCCACCAAAACAGTGACACAAGGAAGTAATTATTTTTAAGATACATCAATAAGTTAAGTTTATTTTCATCCAAGTCATTATTTCTACAAAGACAACAGTGGGCAAGGCCTACTTTCAGCAGAGAGCATCTTCCAGGTGCTCCAGTCCACTTCATACCAATTCTTCATCCCAGATTTTATACCATTCCCTACAATTATATTCACTTTTCACTTTAATGTTCTATTTTATGGCATATTTCCTTACTCCTAGAGAATGTTTTAAGGAAATCTTTCTAGAGGCAGTATGTTATGGGCTGAATTGCTCCCCACCCATTCATATGTTTGAAAACCTAGTACCTCAGAATGTGAATGCTTTTGGAGATAGTGTCTTTTAAAGATGCAATTAAGGCTAAGTGAGATGATTAAAATGGGCCTAAAATAATATGACTGATATCTTATCTAATAAATGATAAACATGCAAATTTACCGTACCTCTACTATACTCACAAGCCATGCCCACAAGCCAATCAGGAGCAAGTATGCAAATAAACCCAACCAAGATGGTGGCGGCCATGGAGCTGGAGTGAACAGGAGGCTTGAGTTGCCCCTGGCGATGGAGGAAGCTAAGCTTCCCGCCTGCCCTGGCCAGCCCTGAGCTCCTCTCAAGGCTACAAAGTTTCAATTATAGAAGGTAAATAATTCCCAGATACATGATTTCAGCCGGCGTGGCCTCCATTCAAGGAGGGGCTGAGAACCTGGGTTGCCAGGGGCCGTGGCCAGCTGGCAAATAGCCATCAGCCCCTCACCAAGGAACCCCAGTGGGAACCACCATCCTGAAGGGGGTGTGACCAGCCTTAACACGGCCCTCAGCCCCTCACCCAGGTTTGCCAGGCACCCCAGTGGGGACCCCCACCTTGAAGGGGGTGTGGCCAGCCTGAAAACAGCCCTCAGCCCCTCACCCAGGCTGGCCACACCCTCATGGGGTGAGGGTCCCTGCTGGGGGGCTTGGCCAGCCTGCAAACAGCCATTAGCCCCTCACCAAGGCTGGCCAGGCACCCCAGCGGGACCCCCCCCATCCTGAAGGGGATGTGGCCAGCTTGAAAACAGCCCTCAGCCCCTCACCTAGGATGGCCACGCCCCTCCTAGCAGAGACCCTCACCCCATGGGGGCATGGCCGGCCTGAAAACCACCACAGGCCCCTCACCCAGACCACCCCATGCCCCAAGGGAACCCCCACCCTGATCCGGGACACCCTTCAGGGCAAACCAGCTGGCCCCCACCCATGCACCAGGCCTCTATCTATACTAATAAAAGGATAATATGCTAATTAGACTGGGAGACCTTCCAGGAGACCTTCCGGATGTTCTTCTGGACAAAGCCATGGTGGCGGGGCCGAGGTAGAGGCGATTAGAGGCCAAGAGGGGAGGGCAATTGTGGGTGATCAGGCTGGTGGGGGGCGGGGCTGTTGGGGGTAAGCAGACCAGCAGGGGGGGCCAGTTGGGGGCAAGCAGGCTATCAGTGGGGGTCAGTTGGAGGTGATCAGGACAGTGAGGGTGGGCAGTTTGGAGTGAGCAGGCCAGCAGGGGGGCAGTTGGAGGTGATCAGGCTGGTGGGGGGGCATTTGGGGGCAAGCAGGCTGGCAGGCAGAGTGGTTAGTAGCAATCAGGCAGGCAGGCAGGTGAGCGGTTAGGAGCCAGCAGTCCCTTATTGCGAGAGGCGATATCTGACTGCCAGTTTAGGCCTGATCCCTGTAAATCAGCAGTAGGACATCCTTCAAGGGGTCCCAGATTGGAGAGAGTGCAGGCCGGGCTGAGGAACACCCCCTCCCCCGTGCACGAATTTTGTGCCCCAGGCCACTAGTCCTCATAAAAAGAGAAGATGAGGACACAGATAACACAGAGACAAAGGGATGGCCATGTGAAGAAATGGTGAGAAGGCAGTTATCAGCAAAGCAAGGAGAGAGGCAACAAAAGACACTAAACCTTCTGACACTTTGATCTTGGGTTTCTAGCCTCCAGAACTGTGAAAAAACTAATTTATGTTATTTAAGTGACCTAGTCTGTGGGATTTCGTTATAGCAGCCCTAGCAAACTAATGTACTATATCTGTCAACTTTTTCTTGAACCCCCCAAAAGAGGCTCGATTTGGGGGGAATTCAGGCAACCTTGGATAAGGCAGGAGCATGGCAAGCTTAGGGGGCAGAGATGTTTGGTAGTTGGAACTCTGAGGTCTCCACAATTTACATATATGAAATTACCTCGTCGGTCAGTGAGATGTGCAGAGAGGGGATGGTGAGGGGGAATTAATCACTTAGAAAAAGCTAGAACTTAGACAGTTGAACAGCAATTATTTCAAACAATGTTAGGTCCTAAAGGCATTAGAGCTAATGTAGTTCATCGCCTTCTTTTGTATTGGTGATAAGGCTGAGGCCCAGAAAGAAGAACAGCTTATCTAAAATCAGTCAGTCAGTGACCCGGGATTGGATCCAGGGCTCTGGTTCAGTGTTTTTTCCTTCATCCTGTCTTATTTTAATGAACGAACATATTCAGTTTTTCTTATTTTTTTATTTGAAATATATTACAAAATGCTTTGAAATCAAAAAGTATACTTAAAAAGTTAGCCCTGTGTCCCAGTTTTAAATCTACCATTTATCAGTTCATGTCTTTAGGCAATCACCTACCCTCTTGAGGAATGGGTTTCTTAAGCTACAGAATGATGGTGAAAATGGTTACCTTTCTTTCTTATAGTAATGTCTTGATAACCAAAACAAGATAATGCATGAAAATGTGCTTTGAATATATATCACAGTGCTTTATCATTTTAAGGTCATAGTATTACAGTTTATTGTAGCTGAAGGTTAAAGTCCATTTTTTATTACCCATGATGGCTTTACTCTTAAAACAAGTCTGCTGTATCAAAATAGATATAAAAATAACTTATTTTAAACTCAAACTGAGTACCAGAATTAGTCATCTCAAGGGAAAATATCCGTGAACTTTGGAAGAGTTTTTGATGGAATGATCCCTTGCATCTGTATTTATGTTAATGGAGAAAAGCTACTGCCTCTGGCAAAGAAATCAGAAAGTCTGTAGCTCATTTCCCCCTTGATTACAAGATGATAGATAAAGGTTCATATACACCTGTCTTTGGGGGCCTCAAATAAACATGTATTATAAATTCAAGCCAAACCATTGGAAGCCACTTATAAACAAAGCGTAAGAAGTCACCTTCTACACCCAGTGACTCCTCTGCCAACCTCATCTCTCTGGGAAACTGGCCACAGGAATACAGCTCTTTATCAATTTCCCAGTTTCCTTAGCAAAATCCTGCAAATGCAGAGCTCTTTCTTCCAAGTCTGTTTTTGGTTCTTCACTGAAGAACTTAAGTGGTATGTGTACCCAGCAATTACCATGGAAATCACATAGCTAGATATGCTCCATAGAGCATCCATCTGCTGTATTACTAATATTTTACTATTACATTTATTCATATGTGTAAATTTATGCCACTTACTTATTAAAATCAATAAGAACAACTAAACCCTTTTGATAATCACACACAGTTGAAATCAAATCAGCAGTTACAATATTTTATCAGCTTCTGAATTATCTTTGCATTTTATTTAGGTATATAATATTTTAAAATCACATTTCACACATATGAGTAGTGTGGGTGAGTTTCAATATCATGATACAAATTAACCAAAACGCCTCCGCAGTAAAATGTATTCTCTTGAGGGCAGGGGCGTTTCTGTCTTAGGGCATGCTGAATCCACAGCATAGGGCCTAACACATAAGATTTAAAAAACAACAATTTTTTACCAAAGAGAAATGAAAAGCATATGTACACACAAAAACTCATACATGAGTGTTCATAGTAGCTTTATGTGTAATGTTAAATCTCAAAACAACCCAAATGTCTTGCAACAAACGGTAGTATATGAAATACTAATCAGCAAAAAAAGGATATACTAATGATACAAGGAACAACATGGATGAATCTCAAAATAATTATGGTGAGTAAAAGATGCCAGACAAAAAATGAGTACATACTGTACAATTCCATTTATATGAAACTCCAGAAAACACAAACTAATCTGCAGTGACAGAAGACAGAGCAGTGACTCCCTGGGACTGGGGTGGGAGTAGTGGGGGAGTTGGGAGGGAAGGGGTGAGGAGGGACTACAGAGGGGGTTGAGAAAATGTTTGGGTGTGGTTGACATATTCATCTTGATCATGGTGACCATTTCATGGATTAAAACGTTTCAAACAGTGCACTGAATAAATGTAGTTTTTTATATGTCAATCATACCTTCATATGTATAGTTATTTTTTAAATGAAAATGTAACCCCTTTTTTGTTTTACTGGAATCTTCTAGACAAAGAAAAATACAAATAAGTAAAATATATTTTCATCATAAAAAACAACAACAATTTTTACATTTATTATACTAATCTATTGGCTGAAAGTGGAAAATTATCTTTTCAAATTGATTTTCTATCAATAACTAAAATGTCTTATATTTCTTCTTGTAAGTGAAGAAATAGGAAGTACCAACAATTAAGTTATTAAGTATCAGTTATTAAGTTATTGTCTCTCAGTTTCAAAGCTACCCTTCTATTTTCTGTTTTGTGATGCTGGGTTGGGACTCTGCAAACTACTTTTCAGCATCACAGGCTGGATGCACATTAGGCAGTTCCAACATGGGACCCAAGAGAGAATGCAAGTCTAGGGGACAAAGAAGAGACGTGTTGGCTCACTGTTCCTGCGAGCATCAGCCCAGCCATGCTTCTTCAGAAGTCTGGATCCCAAACCCATGGAGAACCTCCTGGGAACTCAGAGATCCCAATACTACCCAGAAACACCTTCTCCTCAGATTCTGAATTTGAGCTCTTCTTCTCCAAGTTTCTAAATTGTAATAATTACAATTCCTTCCCTTTGCTCACTCAGCAAACCTAGGGGTGGTTCCTGCACCCCAAACTTCAGTATACCTCAGAATCCCTTGGAGATCTTAAGCACAGACGCCTGGCCCCACTCCCAGAGGCTCTAATTCACTATGTCTGGGGCCTGGCCTGAGAATTGGCCTTTTGAACTAGTTAGTTCTCAAGCCATATGAAGGCTTCTGGTCTTAGATCCGGTTTGGATCATCTCTTCAGACTTGAATGTAGTACTGAATTCCTAGCCAAATAGAAATGGAAGGCAAATAATCCAGGACATGCAGTGGTGTTATGTTAATCAAAGTATCACCTCCAGATGACTATGATGGAGTTTCTTGGGGGCCTAAGTGCGTGCTGCACTTGACCATAAGTCAATAGAGGTCACCGCAAGGACAGTGGTGTGAGTGAGTTGGAGTCTTCTGAGTGCATTAAATTGCTAAAGAAAGAAAATGAGAGCCTTGGGTATTTAAGCTCTGGTTTCAAGTCATGTCAGAAGACTTCCATAGCAGCCCTAAAAGAATCTCATTTCTTTTAGCCACAAGACCAGTATTGCTGAAGAGCAACTACAATTTTTAATTTTGTGGTTTGCAGGATCCAGTCTTTCAAAGTCTCTCTTGAAAGTTATGATGCTGAAGCTCAGGGAGGACTAGGGACATCTGTTTCGACTTGAATGAGACTGAGAAATTGGAAAACTCAAGTCACTCCAAGTCTCTTTGCCAGTGGAAAATGTTTGCTCCCCCATGTCTGGGGAGAGTAGCTTTCCCTTGCTTAAAATCACTGTAATAACCTCACCTAGAACAGTGGCCCAGGCAGGATGCTCATTATCTTCAAGGCTCTTCCCCTCAAGGGGGATGCCTACTATCCCAACAACTTCTTCTTGCCACTAGACCCATAACTAGAGTGCGATCTCTGCATGGGAAGTGGGCATCCTTAATTAAGCCTTAGTCTGGCTTAATGGGAAGGTGGATGAATTGTGGAGGATTAGCATGGATTACATGACCTTAATCTGGTAATAACTCCATTGTAACTATTGTTCCAAATACCATATTTATACTGTAGCAAATTATACCAATGCTGGTATCTGGTATACAGTTATTGACCTAGCAAATGCTTTTTATTCTATATACTAACTAGAGGCTCAGTGTATGAAATTCATGCATGGGGGCCGGAGGGTCCCTCAGCCCGACCTGCACCCTCTCGTAATCTGGGACCCCGTGGGGGGTGTCCAACTGCCAGTTTAGGCCCGGAATCAGGCCTAAACTGGCAGTTGGACATCCCTCTCACAATCCAGGACCACTGGCTCCTAACCGTTGGCATGCTTGCCTGCCTTATCACCCCTAACCACTTGCCTGCCTGCCTCATTGTCCCTAACCACTCTGCCTGCCTGATCGCCCCTAACTGCATCTGCCTCAGCCCTTGCCACAACAGCTTCACCCAGAAGGTCATTCGGCTGTCCAGTCTAATTAGCATATTATGCTTTTATTATTATAGACTAAGAAGCATTTTTACTTGGAAGGGCCATTAGTGTACCCCAGAACTACATAAACTCTACTCATGGCCATTATATGGTCCACAGGGATCTGGTCATTTTGACATTCCATGCAATGTCAAACAAGTTGTGGTAGCAGAATAATGGTCCTATAAAGATGCTTATATCCTAATTCCTAAATCCTGTGACTATGGTACCCACATGACAAAAGAGGATTTTCAGAAGTGATTAAGGCTATTGGGGTGGGAAATTATCCAGGACTCATCAGGTGGGCCCAGTGTAATTACAAAAGGAAGGCAGGAGGGCCAGAGGCAGAGGGAGAATAAAGGAGCTGTGATTATGGAATGAGAAGTCAGAGAGAGGGAGATTGAGAGAGAGGGAAAGGAAGAGAGGGAAATATCTGAAGATACTATTGTGTTGGTTTTGAAGAGGGAGGAGAGGGCCAACCAGCTAAGGAATGCAGGGGTCCCAGAGAAGTTGGGGAAAAAAAGGATTTCCCCCTAAAGCCTCCAGAAAGAACATAGCCCTCCAAAATCCTGGAGACTCCTGACCACTAAAACTGTAATAGGTTTGTATTGTTTTAAGACACTAAGTTTATGGTTATTTGTTATAGAAGCAATAGAAAAGGAATATACCAGTCCATTACATTGATGACATTCTGCTGATTGTATCTGATGAGCAAAAAATAACAAGTACTTTAGGTCCTTAATGAAACATATGTGAACCAGAGATCAGGAGATAAAGCCTATAAAAATTTAGGACCCATGACCTCATAAAGTTTCAGGAGATTCTGAGTCCTAATGGATACTAGTTACCTTTGCATTAATTATGGTACTTATTCTTTTATCTGGAAGGTATAAAACAAAGTATTCTTATACTTTGATCTTTTCTGAAGTGACATTTTTTTCTAGAGTGTCTTTAATAAAAATACATTTACTTTATTTCCTGCTTTTATAGGAGTTGGTCTTTTATTTTCAACAGATTTAAATTTTAATATTAAAATTACCTTATCCAAACACAGATTCTAGATGTTTTAAAATTTTGAGTTTAGAAACTGTCACCAAAATAATAATTAATTAACCTATCTAATAAAGAGGGAATATGCTAATTGACCCTCACACCATCACAAAGATGGCAGTGCCCACAGCCATCCAGGGCTGGCCCAGAGCGCAGGCAAGCCTCGGATGGCAGCTGCCCAGCCACCCAGGACCGCCTGAGGCTCAGGTAACTAGGGCCGGCCAAGGCTTGCGCTGCTGGCAGTGGCAGCAGCAGAGTTGTGATGGGGCATCACCTTCACCTGATCGTCAGGTCGCCTCTCACCCCTGAGGGCTCCAGGACTGTGAGAGGGGCCAGGCCTGGCTGAGGGACCCCCACTCCAGTGCATGAATTTTCATGCACGGGGCCTCTACTATTTTTATAATGCTAGAGTTTATTTAAAACATAAGATACATTAATATTTATGATTTTAATTTATAGATATATTTTCACACTAAGAAATAAAATAATTTTATTGAATGCCAATTTGGAGAAGTCATGGTTTCCACTCTCTGGAAGCTCACAATATGGAAATAGTTAGCAAAATGTTAAAAGTTATGTAACACTAAATAACTGCAGTGTAAAAAACAATACCATGTGTTGACATTACTTGCCAAATAAATTGAATAGTAACCAAAACAAAGCTGAGGATATGAATAACCTTTGAGGACTTGGGGTTTGAGCTGAGTATTCAGGGAAGAAAAGGAGAAGAAAAGAAGCAGGGAGTATTCTAGATAGTTGGAATAATGGACAAAAGACTCAGGCTCAGAAAAGAGAAAAGGACAATTTCTAACACTAACTTTTACAGAGAGGAGTTAACATTGGTATGATGTGTCTGTTTGTTTGAAATGCTAAGATTTGTTTCTAAAAGGCTTCAAAGTTTCTAGGGTCTTCAAGTTGACCATGAAAGGTTCAGAGATGCCCAGTGCAGCAATTTGTGCATTCAGGCAATAACATGAATTGATCGCAGCATCCTTAAAAAAATAGAAATCTTCTAAATTAGTAGGGATGAGTTTCTTTTGGGATGGTCATCTACTTTTTAAATTCTCTAAATTTAACTGAAACCCACTGTGTTTTATATTTTGAAAGGAAAGAAAGCACAATATAGTGGCAAAAACTGAATCAGTCCTAATTCACCTGAACTGAATGTTTCTAAGCCCCATCTAAAATCCTCCAGCGATGTAAAAGCTTCACTAGGCCAGGATAAAAATGGTTAAGGCAGAACAGTATCCTTCCAACTCTAATCCCAAAGCTGTATTTAGGTTAATTCCTCTCTCAAAACTAATTAAAATCACTGGCTCTTTTAGGACAACTTGATCTGCATATCAACTCATTTCTTGTAGTGGTAGAAATGGGAAGAAACACAAAAGAACATAGTTCTAAGTCCACATGGCCCCATCTGTATGCAAATAACCAAACAGAATGCAAAACATTTAACACTAATACTGTCAGAGTTATTAAAGCAAGTAATTTCCTTTTCCCACACCATTTTCATGACCTTTTCAAAACAGTCTTTTACAAGTTATTTAAGGTCTAAGAGACTTTAACCAGGAAATAGCTTCCCATAGTAATACAAATCCCTTCCAGTTCTGAGCATAGAAGAGCTCCAGGGAGAATCTCTGGGTGGAGAGGATGACTATACAAGGGATCCTTCCTCCCTTCTGAGACCTCCCCACTGTGCTTTCCACTGCCATTACCTTACCAGGACCCCAAGAATACGCCATTTCCCTTTTTAAATTCTAGCCCAGATTTCAATTCAAAGAACATTTTTTGTTCTTATCTTCTTTAGGACATGTTAAGCTTTAAATAAAAATTAAGGGAAACTATATATATAAAAGGCTAATATGCAAAGTGTCCCATGGTGTTTGACAGGGAGTTCTATCGCTCTCTGCGATGTGTGCTGACCACCAGGAGGTGGTGCAGAATGAAGGCAGGCCCCAGCTGGCAGCCAGAAGGCCCTGATCAGCCCTGATCGCCAGCCAGGCCTAGGGACCCTACCTGTGCACGATTTTCGTGCACCAGGCCTCTAGTCAGAAATAAATAATCAAAATGCACAACCCTCTTTACAAAGTGTATATTTCCTCCCTTGAACTAGCTAAACTATTTATGTAGCTCCTGTGCCTACTCTATTCTACTAGTTTGTATGTTTAAAGCACAAAAATCACACATTCTCGCTTTTGTCACGTTTCCTTCCAAAATGCAGTGTGGGGTAGGAGTTAGCCACCAAGACCTGAGGAAATGAATGTCCAGGGGTTTGGTGTGCAGTGCAACTTCCATTCTCTACTCAAAGCTCACCCTCAACAGTGTAGACACAGGAGGTTCACTCCTTATCCCTCATTCCCCAATGGTTAGAGCTACCTCCTCATAACTTCAATGTTAGTATTCTTGACTCTGCACCAAAAACAAAGAAAAAACCCTCAGGCAATAGCTCTACCATTTTACAAAGTAACTTAAATGTTTCATAGATTTTAGGAATTCAGGGGGTATCACCATTCCTTCCCCACAGCATCACCTGCATCACAGGCAAGCAGTGTGCCTCCCAGCTCCTTCTTGAGGTCCCACGTGATTTCTCAGTCATCAGTGTCATGCTGCACAGATGTAGCCAAAGGTGTAAGTTTCTCCTAAATTTGCAACTAAACATTCATCATAGCTACAAATCCTTCCTCCTATCTGATGCTGGAAATGACATGCAACATTAATCTCCTTTTCTGTCTGGGACTTGACAGAGAGCCTAACCACTTTTGGTTGTAAATGGCTCTCGGCATTGATACATCCTGAAGCCAGCTGTGTACATCAGGAAAGAAGGACATCTCACCTGCTTCTAAGAAAAGAGTTCATGTTTTTCATGCTCGGTCCTTTCTCCTGAGAATTAAATTGGAAAACACCATCTCAAAAGGCACATTCAAACACAGGGACAATCGGTGAAGGGGAAAAATAGCTGCTAGAAACAAGTAAACAATTCTATACTTTGGATCTTTGGAAACAAGATCAGAATACTTTACAAAGAAACACAGGCTAGGGAACTCAGAAAAAGTGAAGTCAGTTATGAACCTGATTTGTTGACACTCTTCTCATAAGAGATTAGTACTTTTTTTAAAGGCTACCTGGCCATTATATAAGAAGCAGAATTTGAGTGTTTTCTTTCATAATGTACCTATGGGAACAACATTGCAAGCAATTTCCCATTACTGTAGGATAAAGGCCAACCCCCTTGGTATAGCTTACAAAACTCTTCATGATCTGGCCCCAGTTTGGCTTTCTGACCATATCTCTCCCATCTACATTAATAAAAGAGAAAGATGCAAATTGACCATACCTTCATGACGCCCACCAGCCAATCAGGAGTGAGTATGCAAATTAACCCAACAAAGATGGCAGATTAATTTGCATATGTAGGTGCCAAGCGGCCAGGGGCGGGACCCTGGCACCAGGGCAATGACTCCAGCG
This sequence comes from Myotis lucifugus, assembly GCF_000147115.1. Lineage (NCBI taxonomy): Eukaryota > Metazoa > Chordata > Mammalia > Chiroptera > Vespertilionidae > Myotis > Myotis lucifugus. The sequence continues at coordinate 984,698 of NW_005871070.1, read as the reverse complement.
TTCTGCACCCAGGCTGCGGGGGAAGGGAGTGCTGCAGACACAACGCAGGGCTGCTGGGCTGGGGGCGTGCCCCCATGATGGCTTTCTTCACACGGTGGTGGTGATAAAGCCCCCATGCCTGGCAGACAGAGAGTGGACAGCAGGGCGTGGTGGCTCCATTTGCACAGTGGTGGCGGCAAAGCCCCCAGGTCCGGCAGAAAGAGACAGAGAGTGGACAGCAAGGTATGGGGGCTTCATTGCCACGACAGAGGTGGCAAAGCCTCCAGGCCCCGCAGACATAGGACAGCGGAGCAAAGCAGACAGGCCCCACAGAAAGCAGAGAACCACAGGGAGTGGGCCTAAGGCATTAGTAGGACATCCCCTGACTTGCTCTTGGATTGGAGAGGGTGCAGGTTGGGCTGAGGGACACACACCCCCCCTGCACAAATTTCGTGCACCGGGCCTCTAGTAATTTCATAATCATCCTTTGATTTAGCAGAACTGAATATTATTAATTTCTCACATTTGCCGCATTTTCTTAAGTCTCTGTACATATATACCTTGCTTTTTTTTTAATGTTCCCCACTTCCATCCCACTGGCTAGCTAATTTGTTTCCCTTCCCAGACTCAGGATGTAATCTACTAAAAATATTTTCTGATTCCCACAGAAGTTCCCTCTAATGAAGCAGGCTCATCTGTTCTTCTTGTCCTCTGTACTCTCTATGTTAATATCTAGTCTGGGTGAATTTAGGTCAGAAAGCCTTCTAATGGCACAATGATTTTAATCTATTATCCCTCATGGACTAAATATACAGAGACTTTTTAAAACTCTACCCACAGTAGGGTATTTGGCAAATATAAATACTCAAGAATAGCTTTATAAAGAAAATATAATACCAAACAATTAAATGACAAATTTTTGTACTTTTAAATTATATTAAGGTTTACAGTCTTCCATGTCTTTGAAGCAAATTTTTGTTGTAATTATCTATACTAATAAAAGGGTAATATGCTAATTAGACCGGGTCAACCAGACATCTTCCGGATGTCCAACTTCCTTCCAGACAAAGCCACAGTGGTAGGGGCCGAGGCAGAGGCAGTTAGGGCCGATCAGGCTGGCAGGAGAGAAAGCAGTTAGGAGTGATCAGGCTGGCAGGGGAGAGCAGTTAAGGGGTGATCAGGCTGGCAGTTGGGAGTGATCAGGCTGGCAGGGGAGGGAAGTTAGGGACACGATCAGGCAGGCACAGGGGAGCAAGCAGTTAGGGGCACAATCAGGCCAGCATGGGGGTTCAAGCTGTTAGGGGCGAGATCAGGCTGGCACGGGGGAGCAAGCAGTTAGGGGGCAATCAGGCCACCAGGGGAGCAGTTAGGAGGTGATCAGGCTGGCAGGCAGGCAAGCGGTTAGGAGCCAGCGGTCCCGAATTGCGAGAGGGATGTCTGAGGAATCCTGGATTGGAGAGGGTGCAGGCCTGGCTGAGGGACACCGCCCTCCCCCATGCACGAATTTTGTGCACCAAACCTCTGGTCTATATTAATAAAAGGGTAATATGCTAATTAGACCAGATAGACCGGATGTCCTTCCAGACAAAGCTATGGTGGCAGGGGCTGAGGCAGAGACAGTTAGGGGTGATCAGGCCAGCAGGAAAGAGCAGTTAGGAGTGATCAGGCTGGCAGGGGAGAGAAATTAGGGGCGATCAGGCAGACAGGCAGGCAGAAGCAGTTAGGAGTGATCAGGCAGGCAGGCAGAGTGATTAGGGGCAATCAGGCAGGCACACAGAGTGGTTAGGGGTGATCAGGCAGGCAGGCAGGTAAGCAGTTAGGAGCCAGTGGTCCTGGATTACGAGAGGGATGTCCGACTGCCGGTTTAGGGCTGATTGCACAGGCCTAAACTGGCCTAAACCGGCAGTTGGACATCCCTGAGGGGTCCTGGATAGGAGAGGGTGCAGGCCGGGCTGAAGGACCCCTCCACCCCAGTGCAAAAATTTCGAGCACCAGGCCTCTAGTTGATTTATAAGTACATAGAGGTTTCACACTCTTGGAAACAATAGTTCCCAGTTTAAAATTTTATAGCTTCGGAAAATATAAACTAACGTTTAAACAAACCCAAATTGATAAAAGCAATCACTATTTTATGTATATTATCCATGCTCCTACATTGTACTATTCTTTTTTTTCTAGCCCTAACCCTAACACTAACATTGTACTTTTTAAAATAAGGCATCTCTGTACAATCAATTACAATGAGTAAAATATCATCACAAAAGGCTGCTGGAATGATTGGAGTAGTATTAAAATGGGCATTCTTCCTGTCTGAAGTGTTTTTTGAGGAGGGACTGGAAGATAGAGATGATATGCCTATTTATGGAAGAGTGATAGTAGTAAATACTACAAGACAATCCTAACTGGTTTGGCTCAGAGGACAGAGCATCAGCCTGCGGACTGAAGGATCCTGAGTTCAATTCCAGTCAAGAACACATGCCCAAGTTGTAGGCTCAATCCCCAGTAGGGGGCAAGCAGGAGGCAGCCGATCAATGATTCTCTCTCATCGTTGATGTTTCTGTCTTTCTCTCCCTCTCCCTTCCTCCCTGAATTCAATAAAAATATATTTTAAAAAATACTAAAAGACAGTGTCTCTGTAACTGAACTTTGCTTTGCAAAATTAAATAAATGTCAATAGATTTATTTTCCTAAAGTAGAAATTATAAACCAGTAAGTAGTAGAAGAGAAGGACAGATTTTGAATTGGGTTATCAGTGGTCGGCAAACTGCGGCTCGGCAAACTGCGGCTCGCGAGCCACATGCGGCTCTTTGGCCCCTTGAGTGTGGCTCTTCCACAAAATACCAGCTCTTCCACAAAATACCGACTTCTGCGCATGGGCCACGAAGTTTCAATCACACTGTAGGTGCGTGCCCTCATGTGGTATATTGTGGAAGAGCCACACTCAAGGGGCCAAAGAGCTGCATGTGGCTCACGAGCTGTGGTTTGCTGACCACGGGAGGTGGTTGATGGGAATAGTGTGTGGGCTCAGGGTGGGAGATAGGAGTGCAGCGAAAATCCTAGGTGACAAAGATATTTTAAAAATCACAAAAAAGGACTATTTGATTGAAATAAGCAATTGATAGTCACCATGGCTTCTACTACAGCAGCAGTTCTCAACCTGTGGGTCGCGACCCCTTTGGCGGTCGAACGACCCTTTCACAGGGGTCGCCTAAGACCATCCTGTATATCAGATATTTACATTATGATTCATAACAGTAGCAACAGTACAGTTATGAAGTAGCAACAAAAATAATTTTATGGTTGGGTCACAACATGAGGAACTGTATTTAAAGGGCCAGAAGGTTGAGAACCACTGTAAGAAACAGACAAAGACAATTGTTCTAACTATGAGTGAAAGGGCGAGGGCTAGGCCCTCCACCTTGCCCCAGGGTAAGGGCTAGGCCCTCCACCTTGCCCCAGGGTAAGGGCTACGCCCTCCACCTTGCCCCAGGGTAAGTGCTCCATCTTACCTTGGCCACGTGCTTGGCAAGGAGCTTCTTCCCGGAAGTCTAAGCCTCTGCTAGCCACACCCAGGAACAAGACACAGACTTGTGCCTGGCCAATCGGCAGAGCACAGTCCTTTCTCCTCCCCTTCCTCCAACTCCCCCTATATAACCCGTGTCCACACAGAGTTATCTCTCTCTGCTTCCTGTCGCTGCGTTGGCAAGGTGGGGGAGCCGAGCTAGCTCGAATAAAGACTCTTATGCTTTTGCATCGGACTGGCTGGCTCCCTGATGTGGTTTCTTGGGGATCCTGAAATCTGGGCTTAACTATGAGAAGCTCTAAAGAGAAGAAAACAGATTAGCAAGAGAGTTTTTAGAGGTGAAACCCGAATGGAAGAGGAAGGGAAGATAAAAGAGAAGATCTGAGAAATAATGTTAAAGGAAAAAGTCAGATAATTTTATATTTATACTTCAAGAAGCTCAAGAGTCTAATGGCCAGCAACACTAAAAATAATCTAAAGGGTAAGATGTATAGATTCAATATTGAAAAATGTCCTTCTTCTCAGTACATTAATGAATTTGTTTCAGATCAAATAAATCCACAAAGAAAATTTGGAGAGGTGGCTACAGAGAGAACAGAGGTTATGTGAAAAAATGATTCTAATGATTAGCTGAAATATAAATGCACAGAAATAGCCAACAAAAACCTTAAGGAATGATGAGAGAAAGGCTTTTCTTCTAGTTACTAGAGATTTTAAAAATGCTAAATATAAGAAATAAAAGCAATGTAGTGTCTGTCAAGAGAACTAGTAGATACAATTACACAAAAGAATAGAAACTCTAGAAATAATCCATAGTATATATAAAAATGTAGTCTATAATTAAGTGACACTTCAAATAAATGGGGAAAGATGAGTTATTCAATAAGTGCTACTGGAGTAATTGGTTAACTATTTTAAAATAAAAAGTGAAATTTCTTCTTCATATCAGATACTGAAATAAATTCTACTTAGATTAAAAAGTTAAATGTAACACACACACAAAGAAAATATAAATGAAATTATTATTATTTTTAAAAAGGGACAAAATTGACAAACTTTTAGCTAGATTGACCAAAAGAGATAAGACTCAAATTACTAGAATCAGAAATGAAAGAGGGGACTTTCCTCCCAACCTTAAAGAAATCAGAAAGATTATAAAGGAATACTGTGGACAGTTGTATATCAGTAAATTAGATAACCTAGCTAAAAATGACAAATTCCTAGAAAGACATAAGCTACTGAAAACTAACTCAAGAAAAATAGACAATCTGAATAGACCTATAAAAAATGATTTAATTAAAAATCAAAAAGATACCCACAAAGAAAAACCCAGGTCCATAAGGCTTTACTGCTGAATTCTACTAAACACTCAAAAGCAGAATGAAGCACAATCCTTTACAAAATCTTCCAAAAATTAGAAAAGGAGGAAAAACTTCCCTACTCATTCTATGAGACCATATTATCCTGGTACCAAAACCAAAGACCTCGGGAAGAAAGAAAAATTACACACCAATAGCTCTTTAAAATATGGATGTAAATACACTAAAAAAATACTAGCAAACTGAAACCAGCAATATAAAAAGAATTATATACCATGACCAACTGCAATTTATCTCAGGTATGCAGGTTAGGTTAGCTGTGAAAATCAATTTAATATAATACACTCTATTGACAGAGCAAAAACAAAAACTACAGGGCCATCTCAATAGAAGTAGAAAAAGAATTTGATTAGATTCAACACCCTTTAATGATAGAAACACTCAACAAACGAGGAAAAGAAAAGAACCTTCATAACCTGATAAAGGGCATCTACAAAAAACCCACAGCTAACATATTACTTAATGGTAGAACACTGTATGTCTTCCCTCTAAAACCAGGAACATGCTGAGGGTGGCTGCTCTCACCGCTTCTATTCAACATAAGTTAGAAGTTCTAGAGAAGGCAATTAGGCAAGACCGGATTGGAAGGGAAGAAGTAAAACTATCTCTATTCTCAGAAGTATCTCTATTCTCAGAAGATATGATCTTGTAAATAAGAAATCCTAAGGAATCCACCAAAAAAAAACAAACACACAAAAGCCCTATTAAAACTAATTAATGAGCTCAGCAAGTTTTAAAGATACAAGATCAATATACAAAAAATCAATTATATTTCTATATACTTGCAACAACCAATCAAAAAATAAAAAATAAATTAATTTATATTAGCATAAAAACAATAAAAAAATTAGGAATAAATTTATCTAAAAAATGCAAAACATATTCTGAAAACTACAAACATTATTAAACTAAATTAAATTTTTAATTAATGAAAATCATCCTACCTTCATAAATTAGAAAACTTAATATTGTTAAGGTGGCAATATTTCTAAAAATGACCTACAGATTCAATGTAATCCCTATTAGAATTTCAGCTGATTTCTTTGTAGGAATTGACAATTTGACTAATATTTATATGGAATTGCAAGAGACCTAGAATAGCTAAAACAAACTTGAAAAGGGACAAAGTTAGGAGACTTACATTTCTCAATTTGAAAACTTAGTACAAAGTTACAGTAGTCAAAACAATGTGGTACTGTCATAAGGATAGATATATAGACCAATGAAATAGACTTTAGAGTCTAGAAATAAATATATGGTCAATTGGTTTACAATAAGGGTACCAAGATCATTCAATGGGAAAGGTAGTTTTTCATTAAAGGGCTCTGGGACAACTGAATAGCTACATGCAGAAGAATAGTTTGATCACATTCAAAAATTAACTCAATATAGATCAAATATAAGAGCTAAAATTATACAACTATTATACAACTATTACATGAAAACATAGGGGTAAATGTTGATCACCTTGGATTTAAAAATGGTCTCTTAGATATGATACCGAAAAAAGAACAAATAGATAAATTAAATCTCATAAAAACTTTTATGCGTTAAAGGACACTGTATATAAGGTAGTCAACATGGATGCTACAGCATGGATGAACCTTGAAAATATTATGCTGAGTGAAAGAAGTCAATCACAAAAGATTAAAAATTATATGGTTCCACTTATATGAAATGTCCAGAATAGGCAAATCTATAGAGACAGAAAGTATATTAGTGGTTGCTCAGGGCTGGGGGAGGGGGAGGCAGAACTGGGGGATGGGAGGGTGACAGAAAAACGGTCTGAAGTTTCTTGCTGCAATGCTAAAAATATTATAAAATTAACTGGTGATGAGTTCATGTAACTTTGTAATAAAAAGCATTGTGAACTGAACAATTTAAATGGATTAATTGTATGGAATGTGCATCATATTTCAATAAACCTGTTTAAAAAAAATGAACTGGAGGAACATACACCAAGATGTCAATTATAGTGAGATTGTAAGTAAGCAAATATGATCAGCAGCTCACATTAAGACTTTATGCACACTACAAAAAAAAAATAATAAAAATCACTCCAGTTCTGGCCAAAATAGAGTAAAAGGAACTAAATTTACCCTCCCACCTGAAGCAGTAAAAGAAATAAAGAGGGGAAAACATGAAGAAACTGTTTTTGAAGCACTAGACATCAGAAACAAAGGACCGTGATCCCTAAGAGACAGGAGCAAATAAGGTGAGCCCCCAACTTGCCTCGGTTGCTGTCTTGAGTTTCCCACAATGCTGTAGGTTGGGAGGAGGGAGATAACAAGTGCTCAGCAGACTCCCTGAGTTGAGGTCAAAGCAGCTAGAATTCTCAGGACAGAGTACCAGAGAGGAGAAGAGTACATAGAAAGGGAACTCCAGAGACCTGCTGAGAGCTCCTCTCAAGTTTCCAGCCAATAACTGATCAGCACATGTTCCTAAGGAAATGACCCAAGGCCAGGGAAAAAACTGATCCAAAGAACTGGAGGGAACCATGGCTGGTTTTCACACAGGTCCAGGAATAATGCCTGTTCACACCAACCAGGCTGGGAAACCTCATGCTTTAAAGACAATGGTTAGAGAACACAGAAGGGTCCTACTTCAGTGTTGGGGACAAAGATGCCTTCGATAAGCACTGCTGTGGTCACACCTAACAAGTCTACAAGAAAGAATATCCACAATACATAAGGAATTACGTATTCTCAAGACTCAATACTAAGAGCATCAACAATCCAATTAAAAATGGAGAGATATATGAATAGACAAAGAAGATATACAGAGGCCAAATAAGCACATGAAAAGATGTTGAGCATCATGTTTTTAGGAAAATGCAAATTAAACTCACAATGAGTTACCACCTCACACCCACTCAAATGACTGAAATGTAAATGACTGATACTTGTTGGTGAGGATGTGAAATAATTGGCACTCTCATACACTACTCATAGGAATGTAAAATGGTACAATCACTTTGGAAACAGTTTTGTGGTTTCTTAAAAGACATCTATCATACAATCTGGCCTTTCCCTTTGGGATATTTACCCAAGAGAAAGATATGTTCATATGAAGACAAACAGGAATGTTTATAGTAGCTTTATTTGTTATGGATAAAATCTAGAAACAATGCAAATGTCTATCAACAGGTGAGTAGATAAACTGTGACATTCTTACAATGGAATAATATTCAGCAATATAAAGAATAAAACTATTGATACATGCCATAAAACAAATGAATCTCAAGATAATTTTGCTGAGTGACAGACCAAAAAAATTACACACAGAGTATGATCTCATTTATATGCATTTCTATAAAATGCTAACTAAACTATAGCAACAGAAAATAGATCAATGGTGGCCTGGACATGGACAAGGATGGATGGAAGAGGGGATTATAGAGAAAGCATCAGAAAACTTGTGGTGATGAATTCACATGTGTATACAAATGTCAAAACTTTTCTAATTGTACATTTTAAATATGTACAGATTATTGTGTATCAATTAAACTTCAAAAAGATATTTGAAAAAAAGGTCATGCAAGACAAAGTTTTTGATTTTCTGTTACACAATAAAATTCATACTTTTACCTATTTTTTCTAAATGAAAAATAACTGGTGACCATTAATGATACAAAATTGAGAATAAAATTATACAGTTTTGATTAAAAGAGCTTAGCCATAAAGGTTATAAAACAGGAAACATGTGACTGCTTTATGCTGAGGATTCCCAGTAGCAGCGATGCCTGGGTTAAACACCATTTACAAGTATTTCAGGAGAATAACAGATGAATGCGTGGAATCATAATATATGTTTTAGGAATAAAAAAGTTATCCCATTGCATTGAATTGCTTCCCTGTGGTATATATCACAGAAAAAAAAAGTGGGCTTTGATGAGTTCCATGTTCATTATTCCCTAAAACAGAGAATCTGAATTATTTAGTGGGTTTTACTACATTGATAAATCAAGCAAAGATTAATCTAGAACAGTATCAACGCTGGTCACATATGAAGTCCTCATTAAATGGTAGCCATAAGCAGTACCAATAAATAATGTAATTTCTTTATCACAAGTTATCATGGGGAAGGGCAGCTCAGGAACAGAAAGAAATGATAAAAATTAAGAACTAGAAAAATGTACGTGTGCCTCTGAGATACACAGTACAGGAAAGAGCTGAAATTATTTTTCCAATATCTCGGCTTCACCTGACAAAACCATCTAACCTAGGAAGGAGAAATCGGGGAAGAAAATAGTGGATGATTCATTGTAATATTTTGTCCACTACCAATAGTCAAAGGTGCAAATAGCAATTTTAGTCTCCTGTAATTTTCAGTAGTACACTAGTATAATACTCTATGTGATAAATTATATGCATGAACTAGAATTTGAACAATCCCATCAGAAAAAAAAGCATTAAAAAAATTACATATTATTTCTGTAAAATATAATGCTAGCTTGTAAAAAAGAAATCATGGCAACTTTAGTAAAAGAAATCATAAGGATTTTTTAAAAAATATATTTTTTTATTGATTTTTTACAGAGAAGAAGGGAGAGGGATAGAGAGTTAGAAACATCGATGAGAGAGAAACATAGATCAGCTGCCTCCTGCACACCCCCTACTGGGGATATGCCCGCAACCAAGGTACATGCCCTTGATCGGAATTGAACCTGGGACCCTTCAGTCCACAGGCTGACGCTCTATCCACTGAGCCAAACCGGTTAGGGCCATAAGGATTATTTAATATACCGCCTCTTTTTCCAATGAGGACACTGAACCATGTGAGGTTTTTCTGCCCAAGGGCCTATCGTTGGTAACAACAAAAAAGGACTCCTGTCAGCACTCTTTTAATATTCTGTGATCTTTTGAATGTTTAAAACATTGTGAATAAAATATTCTTTGTGAACATACAGACTATATATATTATTACAACCACTCCTGCAGCTCATTCTAAATTTTAATTTGGTAAGTAAGTATAGTTGTAAATATATATATTTTATCTAAATTATTTGCTCACTGTAACAGTATTTACTTAGTGACCTTAAGTTTTGAAATGAAATGCACTTTTTATATGAATGAGCTTGACATAGCTGTCTGGTAACAGAAAAATTATAAAATAGATCTCATAACATTTGAATTTCCTTCTTACCACAGTTTGTGCAAGAAACCATGGAGTAAAAATAGTCTCTCCAATAAACGGTGTTGAGAAAATTGAACAAGTACATGAAAAAAAATTAAACTAGACCACGAACTTACACCATAAACAAGAATAAACTCAAAATGGATAAAAGACTTAAATGTAAGTTGCAAAACCATAAATATACTAGAAAAAACATATATCAGCAAAAATATTGTTAGGAGAGATGTCAGATTTTATTTTCTATCTCCTAGGGCAAGAAAAAGAAAGGAATAAATAAATAAATGGTACTACATGAAAATAAAAAGCTTCTGCACAGTAAAAGAAGCCATCAACAAAATGAAAAGAGAGCCCACTGTATGGGAGAACATATTTGTCAATGCATATAGGTTAAGGGGTTAATTTCCAAAATATATAAAGACTCATACTATTAAACACCAGGAAGACAAACAATCCAATTAAAAAATGGGCAAAGGACCTGAATAGACACTTCTCGAAAGTGGACATACAGATGGACAAGAGACATGTGAAAAATGCTCAATGTCACTAATCATCAGAGAGATGCAAATTAAAACTACAATGAGATATCACCTCACACCTGCCAGAATGGCTACCATCAATAAGTCAACAACAAAAATAAGTGCTGGTGAGGATGCAGAGAAAAGGGAACCCTGGTACATTGCTGGTAGAAATGCAGACTGGTGCAGCCACCATGGTAAACAGTATGGAGCTTGCTTAAAACTTTTTAAAAAATGGAACTGCCTTTTGACCCAGTGATTCCAATTCTGGGAATATATCCTAAGAATCCTAAAACACCAATTCAAAAGAATATATGCACCCTTTTGTTCATAGCAGCATTATTTACAACTAGAGGCCCAATGCACGAAATTTGTGCAAGAGTAGGCCTACCTTCCCCCGGCTGCTGGCACCGGTTTCCCTCTGGCACCCAGGACCTGGGCTTCCCTCCTTCCGGCCGCAGACAGGTACCCGGGACCTGGGCTTCCCTTACAGCCCCAACTTCATCCAGAAGGATGTCAGTCTAATTAGCATATTACGCTTTTGTTATTATAGCTAGCCAAAATCTGGAAACAGCCCAAGTGCTCATCAGTAGATGAGTGGATAAAAACGCTGTGGCACATTTACACAATGGAAATTGTACCTTTTGCAAGAGAACAGATAGACCTGGAGAATATTAGGCTAAGTGATATAAGACAATTAGAGAAAGACAAACACCATATGACCTCACTTATTTGTGGAATCTAATGAAGAAAATAAACTGGCAAACAAAATAGAAAGAGGCATGGGTACATGGAATAGACTGACAGATGTCAGAGGGGAGAGAGGAGAGGAGGACTGGATGAAAGAAAGTGAAGGGATTAGCCAAAGTACATATTGTATAACCCATAGACAGACAACAGTGTGCTGATAGCCAGAGGGAAGGAGGGTGCTGGGACTGGAGGGAGGTGGGCAAAGAGGTGAAAATGGGGACAACTGTAACAGTATCAACAATAAAAATAAAGTTAAAAAGGAACCCATAGAGCATATCTTTGCATTGTCTATGTAATTCGATGTGTATATAGTACATATTCTTAAAACAGAATCTGGGTTTATTCCCAACCTTGGCCAATTGAACTAAAAATAATTTGGTGCTAGCAATATAAAAATGGGTCAAGATTACAAAAAAAATTTAAAAAGCAAAGTCAGGTCTTTTGAAACTATTCTTCTCTATAGAAATCTAATAACCAAGGTTTCCTTAAAAATACTAATGAAATGCAGTTTTTATTCATTAAAGAAATGTGGGAGACACATTCAGAGATCTGGGTTTTGGGGTTTTTTTGTTTTGTTTTGTTTTTAATAGGCAAGAAGACTTATATTCTCTTTGAACTTTTTACTCCCTAGCTCAGCCTCTTTTTGTTCTTCCCTTTTCCAAAAAACAAAACAAAGATACAAACGAAAACAGTAACTGATAGTCTCTCCATGTTTCTGCCATGTCCCTTTTGCTTGGTGATGTATGTTCTAGTAGGGCAGTAGAGAGCAGATGGATTTGAAAAATTGAGCGGCTCAATATTTATGGGCCAATTTATGGTTTAACCAAACCCAATGGTTTTAAGAGGGAAAATGTGCAATAAATATGCATACATATACATACAACTTCCAGCTTCTTCAACATTGGTTCCTAAGACAGTCTGAAACATTTCTCAAATGTGCTGTGCTAAGCAAACATTAGGTAACAATAATCCTTCTGCTCACCCTGAGGTGGAAATTTTCACACATTAAAAGAGAATTGAGGATAATGGCCTTGCCCTAGCAGAGTGCATTTTGCAGCACTTAGTACATGCAATGTGCACATGACAGATTCTCCTACTTAGTAAAAACCTCAGCCTCAGTTCCTGCTAACATTTAACTCTGTGTAATGTAATATAGGTCTTTAAATGCTATCTTGACCCAGTTTTGAGGCCCTTTCTCCTCAAAGGAGAGGCTAGCCATTTCTCCTTCCTGGGTAGCCAATTAAGTCCACACTCCCAACCACCTCCCACGTTGGCTCCCACTCCGGGCCACTGTACACCTGCCCTAATTGCTCTAGGGCCAGGTACCAGACAACCAGGGATAGCACCTATGCTGCAGAGTCTGTTGAAATTATTCCAATTAGCCAATTCTAAACCTGTTTGCCCTGCCTCACCCTTTCTTTCCTTCAAAAACCAAAATAAAGGCTCTTGCCCATAGTTCCCTCTCTCCCTCTGCCTCCTTACTGACCCAGGAGCTTCCCCTGAGTGGCCTTGAGTGGTGCACTGCTTTCTCCAGGGAACTGTGACTACAGCAAACTATAAGAATCTTTCTGATTTCTCTCTCTTGATCTGTTCTGACCTTACCATACCTCACCCAAGGTAATATAGTTACAAGAGGAGGGAAGGAAGGAAAAGGATGGATAGGGAAGAAGAGGGAGGAAGGGAACGAGAGGGGAGGGGAGAAGGAGGAAGGGGAAGAAAGGGGAGGGAAATTTAATCACTGCTTAAAAATATGATAAAATTTTTTGCTAAAATTGAACTCCAATTAACATTTAACTCTTTATAAGATAGGATTGAAATGTATCAACAGTTTACAAAATATTATAAGCCTTGTCTATTACATATTGAGAACTTAATGAGTCAGGCCATATGTTTATATCCTACTAGAGGCCTGGTGCAGGAAATTTGTGCATGGGGGGCGGGGTGGGGGCATCCCTCAGGTCGGCCTGAGCCCTGTCCCAGTCTGGGAGCCCTTGGGGGATGTCCAACTGATAGATTAGGCCCACTCCCCATGGTGTCTGTCCCCTGGTGGTCAGTGCACGTCATAGTGAGCAGTTGGTCACTGGACTTGGCAGATTTGTCACAGAATTCCCTTTTCATCCACAATTACCCCTTTAGGTATTAAAACAATTTGAAGAATGCATTAAAGACCAAAATTTGGTCAACTAGTATGGTCTCACAACCCTAGGAAGGCTCATTCCTAGGAAGTCTCAGAATTGACATGGTCTTGTTGAAATAGTGGACCATTAGGGATGGGGCAGTACCTTAACCATAGAATGTGAGTTGGGGCCAAATTTACCCAAAAGGGAAGAAGTAAATGGAAAGCAGATGTTATGGTCTTCATTGTGAAAAACACTCTGGATTATATATACCCTGTGACTGATCATGATTTGAATTTTGCCATCTGTTTTACTTTCTGTGTTTCAAATCTAAGATACCATTTACATAAAACATAAAAAGAGTATTAAAAGTTATCATATATTTTCAGTAATCATGAACAGTATGACTATGTAGAAAAAAACAAGTATAACTATCATTATGACTATTATCATTAGCAGACAGGTAAAGGCAATCAAACAATTGGTTTCTGAGCTCAGGTATACAGGCCTTGTTGATGTTTTGGGGTAGCTGTCTACATCTGATACCGGCAGCTTCTCGTCCTCAAGGAGTCTTTGGTGTTCCCAGTAGGCAGAAGCAAATGTCAGAGACAGGAGTAAATGCCATTTGTGGTCAGGTGCCAGATAGAGTCCCTTCCAACGAGGTCAGAGAGTGTATTCAATGTCCTTTCCAATAAACAAAATCTCCATGTGGCTGTCAGAAAAACTACAAAAACTTCCCCAGCTCAAGCCTGCTCTAGACCAGGAATCCTGCAGTGAGGGAGCCAAGTGTCCCTGGCACCTGCTTCCATACCTTGCTTCACCCTCTGCTCCTCCCTCCTACTCTATGGCCTCTGGCTCCCTAGGTGTCAGGAGACAGAAAAGGAGTACTGTTCTCTGACTTGGTGGATATTTACGCTCACAAGGTACATTTTTGTGTTTCTCAGAAATTCAGAATCCCCCACAGGAAGCCTCCCAGTGCATGTCCCAACACAGAGGAGATACCTGTCATTCCAGTGGTCTCTCGCAAGCCCCAGCCTCAGCCCTGCCAGTCTGGTGGCCCACCCCAGATAGATTATGTTGTTGAAATTCTAACAACACTCCCCCATACAAACCACCACCTGTAGCCCCTTTGAAGACTTGCTCTAATGACACTTCCTCCTTCAGCAGGGGCCCCAGAAGAAATACCATCAACTCTGACATTGAGAGAAGTTTAGTACAGTCCAATGGTTTTTCACCCTCAAAGCTCTTAGACTTGAGGAAGATACTGGTCCACTGGGTACCCAATTCTCCATATCAGGCTATGTCTCCCATGGGCCTAAGGTGAACAGGAAACACTTGGCTGGCCTCCTTCTTGATAAGGGGAGAACCCCAAACAATTCACCTTCTACAAGGTGCTTTCATACCCTAAATGACCATGTCCGTGGTGTATCTAACATAGGTGATCTAGCACCTCACTTTGGGCGTGTTCAGCAAATATTGTTTTATTCTCAGTCCTTGAGGCCTCAGCTAAAACTAAAATAAAGTCCTGTTTAACATTCTATTTCAGAAACATAAAGAAGGATACTTATATTGCCCTAGCCTGTTTGGCACAGTGGATAGAATGTCTGCCTGTGGACTGAAGGTCCCAGGTTCGATTCTGGTCAAGGGCACATGCCCAGGTTGTGGGCTCAATCCTTAGTAAGGGCATGCAGGAGGCAGCCAATCAATGATTCTCTCTCATCATTGATGTTTCTATCTCTCCCTCTCCCTTCCACTCTGAAATCAATGAAAATATTTTTTTTTAAAAAGAAGGATGCTTATAAGCCTTGGTAACATGTCACATAGCAAAAACTGTCTCTGTATGATCATTTTCTAGTAGTTTCCTTTAGGGAAAATTAATTTGTCTTCTAATTATGATTCTGCTCCTAGAAACACTTTGTGAACCAGAGTAAAAACTCATCAGGGTCTTCACGTAAAATTATAAAAAATAAAATTATAAAATATAAAGTGATTTAAAGGTTGTTGAAAAGTCAGTCCAGGAAAAGACAGTTTCTTATTTGAGGCTCAAATACATCAGTCTTCTTAGCCAAGAAAATAGGCAGAAGACTAAAAGTTAGCCAAAGAGCAGGAGGAAACCACCTTTAAATAAGTCTAAATACCTGACATCGCAAATAAGGGAAATGAGAACTCTCAGCCTCCCAATCTCAAAAGCAAGTCACTCCTACTCTAGGATGGGATCACTAAGCTTCTACATTGTTTTCTATATTCGATCCCTGACATTGTTAACCTGGCTCATTAGTGACTATGCTTGTCCAGGACTATTTCCTCCCAATAAGAACTGGCTCTGAATTTAAGCTAGTGTGAGGACCCAGGTTCCTATAGCAGACTTTTCTGAAGTGATTGCAAGGACAGAAAAAGGCCTCTCTTTCCTTTGCTGAGAACTTCCACAATTTATGAGAAAAACCTGGTAATTAATCCCCAAGATTGTTGGCTATTCTGTTCAAACTTCAGCATGAGATAAACTACTACCTAAAGCAATCTATAGATTCAATGCACTCCCCATTAAAATACCAAAGGCATATTTCACAGACCTAGAACGAACTTTCCAAAATTCATCTAGAATAAAAAAAAGACCCAGAATAGCTGCAGCAATCTTGAGAAAGAAGAACAAAGTAGGTGGGATCTCAATACCAGATATCAAGCTGTATTACCAAGCCACTGTTCTCAAAACAGCCTGGTATTGGCACAAGAACAGACATATAGATCAATGGAATAGAATAGAGAACCCAGAAATCGACCCAAACCACTATGCTCAATTAATATTCAACAAAGGAGGCATGAACATACAATGGAGTCAAAACAGTCTCTTCAATAAATGGGGTTGGGAAAATTGGACAGATACATGCAAAAAAATGAAACTAGACCACCAACTTATACCATACACAAAAATAAACTCAAAATGGATAAAGGACTTAAACATAAGATGGGAAACCATAAAAATACTAGAGGAATCCACAGGCAGCAAAATCTCAGACATATGCCGAATCAATCCTTAGACCAGTGGTCAGCAAACTGCGGCTTGCGAGCCATATGCAGCTCTTTGGTCCCTTGAGTGTGGCTCTTCCACAAAATACCGACTTCTGCACATGGGCCACGAAGTTTCAATCACCACTGTATGTGCGCTCCTGCACGTGGTATTTTGTGGAAGAGCTACACTCAGGGGCCAAAGAGCCGCATGTGGCTCGCGAGCCACAGTTTGCCGACCACAGCCTTTGGGTGATGAAATATGAAGTAATTTAACCAAATCCAACCACACTCTGGATATAAATACGCCAAAATTTGATAAAATATATATTTTTTAAATATTTTTAGGCATCAAAGATATATCAAGATAATGAGGACTTACAGGACAGAAAACCAAGACTTAGGGAAAGGTTTGTCCTACGAGCATTTGCTGATCTGGAAGAGACTTATGATAGTCTCTTAGAGCTAAGAGGGAAAGTCAGAGTTCAGGGCCCACCCATACAAAGTGTGGGGAGCCCTGAAGGGCTACACCCTGAGAGTGGTGACAAAACAGAAATAAGTCAACCCTTGTCTGGACAGCAGCCTCACTTTTTGAAATCTCAGTAGCCTATAAAATCTCAGACTGTAAGCTGGTAATAAGGACAACCTAGATTGTTAGCACCCCATCTTTGGAGGAGAATATCATCTTATACTTCTAATTATTCTGACAAATATGATTTCAAGCACAGTTTTCAGTGCACACGGAAGCATAAAAAGATACTATGAGCAAGAACCAACAGTAATAGAAGAAAGTAAGTTATAAAATTTTCAGCAGGGAACTTACTTCTAAAAAGTGACTTAGCAAATTTGAAAAAGAAACAAATTGAAAAACCCATAAACAAAATTGAGAATTCGGTGGGTATTTAATAACATATTGGACAGCTTAAGAGACAGGGAACTGAAAATAGGTCAGAAGACACTCTCTAGACTCCAGCATACAAGTGGCAAAAAGATGGAAAACACAGAAGAGGATATAAGACAAAGAATCCCATTAGAAATTCTAAGTTCTGGCATCTGGAAGAAGAAGAGGTAATGAACACCAGCTGTATTTGGGGAGATTTGGGCTTAGAATTTTCCAAAGGTGGTAAAAACATCAATCTTCATATTTAGAATCTTGATAAATCCCAAACAGAATAAATAAAAGGAAATCTATACCTAAATATCATAGTGAAATTGGATAACTAAAAGAAAAAATTTAATGCAGCCATAGCAACTTGTTTTCAAATGCAAGTTAACCCACTGGTGATTTCTCAACAGTAGCAATAAAATTCAGAAAGAAACTGCTAACCTAGAATTTGTGCCCAGAAAAATAAAGACATTTTCAGATAGATAAAAAAAATTGAAAGCGTTCACCTATAGGAAATCTACACCTAAAGGGACTTGTAAAAATGTTTTCCAGAGAAAAGGGAAATGATTGCTACAGGAGATTAAGGGGCCAAAAAATACAAACATAAAAAAGCAAAGAAAGGTTTACGTCTTCTTTTCCAATTTAGATGCCTTTTATTTCTTCTTCTTGACTAATAGCTATGACTAACACTACCAGTACTATGTCGAACAGGAGTGGTGAAAGTGGGCATCCCTGTCTCATTCCTGCTCTTGAGTGAAATGGTTTTAGTTTTTGCCCATTGAGTATGATGTTGGCTGTAGGTTTGTCATATAAGACCTTTATTATGTTGAGGTATGATCCCTCCATTTCCATTTTGCTCAGGGTTTTTATCAAGAAAGGGTGCTGGATTTTGTCAAATGCTTTTTCTGCATCAATTGATATGACTATGTGACTTTTATCTCTCAATTTGTTTATGTGATGTATCACGTTTATTGATTTGCAGATATTGTACCATCCTTGCATCCCTGGGATAAATTCTACTTGGTCATGGTGTATGATCTTTCTAATGTAATGCTACATCTGATTTGCTAGAATTTTGTTGAGGATTTTGGCATCTATGTCCATGAGGGATATTGACCTGTAATTCTCTTTCATTGTGTTGTCTTTATCTGGTTTTGGGATTAGGGTGATGCTGGCTTCATAGAAAGAGCTTGGAAGTGTTTCTTCCTCTTGAATTTTTTGGAATAGTCTGAGAAGGATAGGTGATAGTTCTTCTTTAAATATTTGGTAAAACTCCCCTGTGAAGCTGTCTGGCCCTGGGCTTTTGTTTGCTGGAAGCTTTTTGATGACTGCTTCAATTTCCTCCATAGTTATCAGCCTATTGAGATTTTTAGATTATTCCTGATTGAGTTTTGGAAGGTTGTATTTTTCTAGGAATATGTCCATTTGCTCTAGGTTGTCTAGTTTGTTGGAGTAGAGTTGTTCATAGTATTTTTTAACAATCCTTTGTATTTCTGTGGGGTTTGTTGTTATTTTGCCTCTTTCATTTCTGATTTTTGTTTATTTGGGTTGTCTCTCTTTGCTTCTTGATGAGACTGGCTAGAGGTTCATCAATCTTGTTTATCCTTTCAAAGAACCAGCTCTTGGTTTCATTGATCTTTTGTATTGTTCTTTTGGTTTCTATGTCATTTATTTCTGCTCTGATCTTTATTATATCCTTCCTTCTGCTCACTCTGGGCTTTTCTTGTTGCTCTCTTTCTAATTCTTTAAGTTGTAGAGTTAGATGATTTATTACCCTTTTTTCTTGTTTTTTGAGGTAGGCCTGTAGAGCTATAAACTTCCCTCTCAAGACTGCTTCCATTGTGTCCCACAGATTTCGGATTGTTGTGTTTTCATTGTCATTCGTTTCCAGGATGTTTTTAATTTCTTCTTTGATCTCTTTGGTAACCCAATCATTGTTTAATAGCATGCTATTCAGCTTCCAAGTGTTTGAATTTTTTGATTATTTTTATCATAGTTTATTTCTAATATGCCATTGTGGTCTGAGAAAATGCTTGATGTGATTTCAATCTTCTTGAATTTGGAGAAACTTTGCCTGTGACTCAATATGTGGTCTATCTTTGAAAATCTCCCCTGTGCACTTGAGAAGAACGTATATTCTGTGGCTTTGGGGTGAAATGTTCTAAAGATGTCAACATAAGGAAGGCCAAGAGACATATGAAAACATGCTCAAAGTCACTAATCATCTGAGAGATGCAAATAAAAATGACAATTCAGGACCATCTCACACCTGTCAGAAGGGCTATCATCAACAAATCAACAAATGACAAGTGTTGGCGAGGATTTGGAGAAAAAGGAACCCTTGTGCACTGCTGGTGGGAATGCAGACTGGTGCAGCCACTGTGGAGAACAGTATGGAGTTTTCTCAAAAAACTAAAAATGGAACTCCCATTTGACCCAGTCATCCTACTTCTAGGAATATATCCCAAGAAACTAGAAACACCAATCAGAAAGGATATATGCACCCCTATGTTCATAGCAGCACAATTTACCATAGCTAAAATATGGAAACAGCCTAAGTGCTCATCAGCAGATGAGTGAATAAAAAAACAGTGGTACATCTACACAATTGAATACTACGCTGCAGTAAAAAAGAAGGAGTTCTTATATGTGCAACAGCATGGATGGAACTGGAGAGTATTATGCTAAGAGAAATAAGCCAGTCAGAGAAAGATAAATATCATATGATCTCACTCATTGGTGGAATATAATGAAAAACATAAACTGATAAAGAAAAACAGATCCAGAGACAGAGAAGCATTCATCAGAACATCAAATCTCGGAGGGCAGGTAGGGGAGGGTGGGGTTAAGGGGGAGAGATCAAACAAAGGACTTGTATGCATGCATTTAAGCCTAACCAATGGACATAGACACCAGGGGGATGAGGGCATGAGTGAGGGGTGAAGGATGGGGGCAAGGGGGGATAAGAACACATATGTAATACCTTAATTAATAAAGAAAAAAAGTAATTGGAGCAATAATAAAAAAAATCTTCTAATAAACAGATGTCCCAGGAAAAAAAAGCAAAGAAAGTGGTAGACATATTAGTAAATCACAATAATTGAGTCAAAATAAATACTAATATGTAGGTTGGGAATTATGTCATTGGAGTCAAAAGTTCAAAGATCTTTGTATTAACCAAGAGTATAGTAAAATGATCCATTACAATTAGACATTGATAAGCCAATGATTGATTTGCATTTTCTAGGATGAACACTAAAAGGGAAAGAGCATAACACTGCCCACTAAATAACAGCAAAAAAATAATTTTTTAAAGTCAACTGGAAATAAAAAAGCCCAGAAGTTGTGAATATACAGGATTTGAGGATTGTTACCTGCCCACTGTTTCTCTGTTAAGGATCTGGGGTCATTATAGTCTCCATCTATCAACGTTGATACACAATCAACTTGCTGAGGAAAGCAAACATTCAGAGAAATTTTTTAATACATAGGTGCTATGATAATTTGGGGAATGTCCCAATTATTCATGAATCATTTCAACAAACTTGCTATGATAAGCACATGATATTCAAGATAGTCATTTCTGATATCCTGGAAAAGAACAACAGATATGGAGATTAATTATGAAATCCTAGCAATATTCCTCCAGATTTTAATTCCTCAGAAAGTAGAGATGGAAAATATGAACTAGTAGCAGCAACAAATTTGGTTAATCCTGAAGAGTTTAAAAATTTAATGACAAAGCATGACGAGCAGAGGTAACATATGGAAATTCTGGTGGCAAGATTCTTCACCAAAGTGCTTTGTTACATTCACAGAGGAATCTAAGATTTAGAGTCTGGAGCATCTTCTAACAAGCTTGTGAAATTACAGGGAACAAACACCTGTAAGGTGTCTCAGATGTTTTCTATGCTGCAATATTTATATCTTTGTGATCACAATCAAATATCTCATTTTTTCACTGCCAATTTATGTTGATTGGGATATTTGTTTCTGTATCAAAATATCCCTGAAATTGTTAACGTTTGTTTTTGTGTGCATCAACATTCTGCAGTTTAGATCTATTTCCACTATATTTGTGATGGTCTTTAAAATTTCACTGCCTCTTGTTCTGAAAGCAAAGTAGAAGAAACTATAAGTGACTGAATAATAATAAAATACTTATCCTGTCTCTCTTTTATGTGATCAGTTGAAATTGTAGTAGATGAATCACATAGGAAGGTCTTTGACAAGAAACAATATAAAAACTACACACCATTATTTTTAATGTAGCTAGTTTCTTTGAAGAAATAGTTCCAAAACAACATTTTCTTTGCACTTTCAAGAGGGTGATTTTAAAGAAAGTTTTTTCATATATTAACTTTATGTTTTATGTTTCCTTACTAATTTTTATTAGAAATGAAGAATAAATAAATGTTTTACTAAATATTAAAGAACTAACACCTATGTTCCTCAAACTCCTGAAAAAAATTAAGATGATGGGAAGACTTTGAACCTCTTTTTAAGAGGTCAGCATTATCCTAATTCAAAAAACTGGATAAAGACACTACAAAGAAAGAAAATTACAGGCTAATATCCCTGATGAGCATAGATGCTAAAATCCTTAACAAAATATTAGCAAATTGCATCCAGTGATACATTAAAAAGATCATATACCATGACCAAGTGAGATTTATTTTGGGGATGCAAAGCTGGCACTCTATTCACAAATTAGTAAATGTGATACATTACATTAAAAAAATGAAGGATAAATATCACATCAGTAAATGTAGAAAACACATTTGGTAAAAGCCAACACCCATTTTTTATTGTTGTTAATCTTCACCTGAGGACATTTTTCCATTGACTTTTTAGAGAGAGAGTGGAAGGGAGGGGGGAGACAGAGGAAGAGAACATCTATGTCAGAAAGACACATTGATTGGTTGTCTCCAGCACACACCCCAAGCAGGGCTGGGGATGGAGACTGCAACCAAGATAGATGCCCTTGAGCAGAATCAAACCCAGGACCCTTCAGCCAAGGACTGATCCAACTGACACATGCCAGCACCCATTTTTATAAAATCTCTCAGCAGAGTGGGAATAGAGAGGTCATTTCTCAACATAATAAAGGCCATATATAAAAAACCTACAGCCAACATCTTACCTAATAGGCCAAAAGTAAAAGTGTTTCCCTAAAAAATAGGAACAAGACTGGGTTGTCTGCTTTCACCACTCTCATTCAACATAGTACGGGGAGTCCTAGCCACAGTGACCATACAAAAAGAAAAAAGAAAAGACATCCAAATTGGAAAGGAGGAAGTAAAAATGTCACTCTTTGCAGATGACATGATATTATACATGGAAAACCCTAAAGATTCAACCAAAACACTGCTAGATTTAACAAATGAATTTGGCAATGTAGCAGAATGCAAAATTAATACCCAGAAATCAGTGGCATTTTTATACACCAGTAATAAACTCCCAGAAAGAGAAACTAAAAAAAAAATCTCATTTACCATTATAACAAAAAACAAACAAACAAACAAAAATTTAAGGCCCTTAGGAATAAACTTAACCAAGGAGGTAAAAGACCTGTGCTTAGAAAGCTACAGGACACTGACAAAAGAAACAGAGGAAGATACAAACAAGTGGAAGTATATACCTTGTTCATGAATTGGAATAAATTAATATCATTACAATGCTCATACTACTGAAAGCAATTTATAGATTCAATGCAATCCCTATTAAAATACCATTAGCAAATTTCACAGATCTAGAACGAATATTCCAAAAATTTATATGGAACTAAAAAATACCCTGAATAGCCTCACCAATCTTGATAAAGAAGAACAAAGTAGGAAGGGTCACAACACTAGACATCAAACTATACTACAAAGCCATTGTAATCAAAACAGCTCAGTACTGGCCTAAGAATAGGCATATAGATCAATAGAATAGAACAGAGAACCCAGAAATTGAGCCATGCCATTATGGTCAATTAATATTTGACTAAGGAGGCAAGAACATACAATGAAGTAAAGACAATATCTTCAATAAATGGTGTTGGGAAAATTGGACAGGTATATGCAAAAAAATGAAGCTAGACCACCAACTTATACTATACACAAGAATAGTTTCAAAATGAATAAAAGACTTAAATGTAAGTCACAAAACCAAGTCATAAAACCAATGTTTTCTTGAAAGAAAACACTGGCAGCAAAATCTCAGACATCTCACCCAGCAAAATTTTCACTGATACATATACTAGAGCAAGAGAAACAAGTAAAAAAATGAACAAATTGGACTATAACAAACTAAAAAGCCTCTTCACAGCAAAAGAAACCATCAACAAAATGAAAAGGGATCCCACTGTATGGGAGAACATATTTGCCATTGATACATCAGATAAGGGGTTAATTTCCAAAATATATAAAAACTCTTACTATTCAACATCATGAAGACAAATAATCGAATTAAAAAATGGGCAAAGGAGCTGAATAGACACTTCCACAAAGAGGACATACAGATGGCCAAGAGACATATAAAAAAATGCTTAATGTCACTAATCATCAGAGAGATGCAAATTAAAACTACACTGACATACCACCTCACATCTGCCAGATGGCTACTATGAATAAATCAACAAACAAGTGCTGGCAAGGATGTGGAGAAAAGGGAACCCTAGTACACTGCTGGTGGGAATGCAGACTGATGCAGCTACTTTTGAAGACAGTATGGAGTTTCCTCAAAAAATTAAAAATGGAACTGTCATTTGACTCAGTGATCCCACTTCTAGGAATATATCCTAAGAATCTCATAACACCAATCAGAAAGAATATATGCACCCCTATGTTCACAGCAGTGTTATTTACAAAAGCCAAGATCTGGAAACAGCCTGAGTCACCTTCAGTAGATGGGTAGATAAAAAAGCCGTGGTACGTTTACAGAATAGAATACTATCTATTCTAATAAAAGGGTAATATGCTAATTAGATCAGGTTGCCCAGACATCTTCCGGACTTATGAGTTCCTTCTGGACATTTCTTTTTAGCTACATGTATACTTTAAATTCATCTTTGGTAAGTACAGGGTATGGCAAAAGTAGGTTTGAGACAGCATGAGGGACCTGGAGAGTATTTAAGTGAAATAAACCAGTCAGAGAACAACAAGTATCACATGATCTCACTCATATGTAGAATCTAAAGAGCAAAATAAACTGAAGAACAAAATAGATCCAGAGACATAGAAGCATGGAACAGATGGTCAAATCTCAGAGGGAAGGTGGGGGTAGGTGGGTGGGTGGGTAGAGATCAATTAAAGAACTTGTATGCATATATGCATACCCCATGGACACAAACAACGGTGTGATGAAGGTGTGGGCTAGAAGGGCTCAATGGGGAAAAAAGGTGATACTTTCAACCATAAAGATTTTATAGGAAGAAAAAGAAATTGGCCTGGGATTGAGATAGAAATATATTGGTAGATGTCTGAGAAAAGATTAGAGAATTACCAAAGATATTAACAAATTCATACCAATTAAACTGGTATTTTCTTTTTTTTTTATATTTTATTGATTTTTTTTTTTACAGAGAGAAAGGGAGAGAGATAGAGAGTTAGAAACATCAATGAGAGAGAAACATCGATCAGCTGCCTCCTGCACATCTCCTACTGGGGATGTGCCCGCAACCAAGGTACATGCCCTTGACCGGAATCGAACCTGGGACCTTTCAGTCCGCAGGCCAACGCTCTATCCTCTGAGCCAAACCGGTTTCGGCAAAACTGGTATTTTCTTATATGCTTCCCAAAAAAGGAAAAAAGTTTAACAGTAGTTTGTATAGAAAATAATACAATAATTAATAAATAATAATACAATAATAAACTCTGTGTTTCACATACTCACAATAATACTGTTATTATGTCCTTTTGGTAACCTCACCAAGAAGCTGCAACTGTGCACTCCCCAGGGAACCACTGGTCTATTCCCTGTAGAACACTGGGAAGAGGACTGGACAAAAGGAAGCTAGGTGCATGCCCAGGAAAGGTGGGGGACATAGGGAATTTACTTTCCTGTAATTCACACCTGGGAAGAAAAATCATTGGCCAGAGTATCATCTGCTCTGTGTTTATTGTATTGGAATAGTATTTCTGAGTTCTTAGCTTAAATCTATAAACACTTCCATCATGACCTAAATCACTATGTAAAAACAAATCTTTATTTCCCATTAATAATACACCAAGTATTGCTTAGACATAGAGATACTATGTTATCTTTCACTTAATGTGGCAATTCATTATTTTTTGTTATGGAAATTCTGGAAGTACAAAAATTAACTTCTGTCAAAAATACTGCAGCCTCCTTACAAAAGATATTTAATGCTACATGCAAAATGTGCAGGAACCAAAATTCAGTCAAATGTGCCCTTGAGAGAATCAAAAGGAATAAGAAATTCTTTGAAGAAACATGAAGCAGTGCTGCTTAGTGAAATTATATCATTGCTGTTGAACCAATTGTAGATTTTGACTCTGACACCAACTTCTCCAACATTGAATCATCACAGAAAAAGGAAGAAGGTTTATTTCACCAAGTCTCACTATCAACCCTACTATAATCCAAAACTAAATTTCAACAGCAATTTCTCCATATTGAGTAGAAGAATATTGTCTTTAAAAGGCTGTGATAATGACCACTGTCCTAGATTTTGTTGCTCAACGTGTAGCCCATGGACTAGCAACATCAACTAACAACTGGTGACCTGGGAGACTCCTGGAACTGCAGAATCTCAGGCCGCACCAGACTTAAATAAATTTGAATCTGCATTTGAATTTTATCTCAAAAGATCCTAATGCATGCTACAGTTTGAGAAGTACTCTTCCAGATGACATATATAATTTGAAAGGTTGAAGAATATGATTTACTACAACTTTGTGAAAAATTACAATTTATACTGACTGATGACCTCAGTAAGGAATATGATAGTGTTATCATATCTATATCTTTAAGTTGTTTTTGAAAAACCAATTTTATCTCTCATTAAAATATTACATTTCCCTGGTGAATAGTAGTTTTGTGCTTTTTTAACTCAACATTACTAGGCATCAAAGAAATACAAATCAAAACCACAATGAAATATCACTTCACATTTAAATGTTGGTAAGGATGTGAAGACACTGGAACCCTTACACACTGTTCGTGGGAATGTAAAACGGTGCAGCTGCTTTAAAAACATTATAGGATATTCCTCAAAATATCAAAAATAGAACTGCTATCTAATCCAGCAATTTCATTTCTGAATATTTACCCAAAAACATCTAAATCTGAATCTAGAAGAAATATTTGCACTTTCATGTTCACTGCAGCATTATTCACAATAGCCAAAATGTGGGGGAAAAAACCTAAATTTCCATTAATGGATCAATGGATAAAGAAAATATGGTATATGCTTACACTGGAATATTATTCAACCTTAAAAAAGATGGAAATCCTGCCTTAGAGACAGCATGGATGAATCTTGAAGACACGCTAAATGAAAAACTCCAGTCACAGAAGGACAAATACTGCATTATCCCATGGATATAAGCTATCCAAAATAGTCAAATACATAAAGCAAAGAGTAGTCTGGTAGTTGCCAAGGTCTGAAGGAAGAGGAAATAGAAAATTGCTATTCAACAGGCATAAAATTTCAGCTAAGCAAGATGATTAAATTCCAAAGACCTGCTATATTGTTGCCTATAGTTAACAATACTGTATGGCAAACTTCACAATTTGTTAAGAGGCCAGATCTCATGTTAAATATTCTTACCACAATTTTTAAACAAAGTTTTATAACAGCGTGTGCAGTATGGTCAGACTTTTTCTTAAATACTATTATATATTCAAAGATCAAATATATATACATACAATATACTTTCAGGAATAATTTATTAGACACATCCAAATATTTTTATAGCTCTCAGGATATAGTTAACTTTCTAATTTAGTCACCAGTGGAGGAAATATCTTCTTAAAAATTAAAATGTATAAACTCCTAATGCCTAAGAGAAGTAACACAAGTCTAGAAACTATTTTTATAGAAAAGGAGGTATTGGAGAAAGTAAGCATGTAATCTGCTATAGTTACTTAATTTCTATGAGAGCAAGAAGTATATTTTAAACAAATTTTTATATCCCATAGGCTACTTTGCAAAGTTTGATTAAGAATTCAAGACATCTTGGGGAAGATGGCGGCGTAGGTAAACACCGGAGACTGCTGCCACAAACAACCATTTCAAAAATACAACTAAAAGACGGAACGGACATCACCCAGAACCACAGGAAGGCTGGCTGAAGAGAGACTCTACAACTAGAAGGAAAGACAACGCAGAGGAGGCTCAGAGGAGGCGCAGTGTGGAAAATACAAAGGTACCGAGGTGCACGCGAAAGCGGGCTGGTGGCTGAGGGCGCGGTTGTCGTTTTCGGTCGGGAGTGAGTCTCAGACTCTGGGCTCCAGATCCGGGTGAGTCTCTAGGGACCCAGACTCAGACGGGAGAAGCGGGATTATCCGGCATCAGTTGGAACCTGAGGGCAGCTTTCTCTCCGAGGTTTGCAACGGCTGCCGGGGTTCTGAGAAGCAGAGCCTCTGGGAACGGGACTGAGAGCGGCCATAACTGCTCCCTCCGCCCGCCCTGTTGATCCCGCCCCGCCCAAGCCCTGCGCAGAGCCATTTGCCGGATCGCCTCAGGCAAAGGCTAGATTAGCACCTCCCAGAGGACAGAAGTTTTCCACACAGCTGATTCTCGCAGCCAGTCAGCCTGGTGGTCAAATCCCTCTAGTATTAACTACAACAATCTGGGCTTAACTAGAACAAGACTGCGCACAAAGACCACAAGGGGGTGCACCAAGAAGGCATAAAAAATGCGGAGACAAAAAAACATGACAGAAATGGAGGATATGGAGCTAAAAATCGCAATTTTGAGGGTTTGCAAATAACTTGAGGAGAGCCTCACGAAAACTAATGAGACCCTCGATGCTACGATAAAGAAACTAGAAATTAAGCATACACGGACTGAAATAAAGAATATTATACCCAATAGCAGACCAGAGGAGCGCAAGAATCAAGTCAAAGATTTGAAATACGAAGAAGCAAAAAACACCCAACCAGAAAAGCAAAATGAAAAAAGAATCCGAAAATACGAAGATAGTGTAAGGAGCCTCTGGGACAGCTTCAAGCGCACTAATATCAGAATAATAGGGGTGCCAGAAGATGAGAGACAGCAAGATATTGAAAACCTATTTGAAGAAATAATGGCAGAAAACTTCCCCCACCTGGTGAAAGAAATGGACTTACAGGTCCAAGAAGCAAAGAGAACCCCAAACAAAAGGAATCCAAAGAGGACCACACCAAGACACATCATCATTAAAATGCCAAGAGCAAAAGACAAAGAGAGAATCTTAAAAGCAGCAAGAGAAAGAGACTCAATTACCTACAAGTTAATACCCATACGACTGTCAGCTGATTTCTCAACAGAAACTTTGCAGGCCAGAAGGGAATGGCAAGAAATATTCAAAGTACTGAATACCAAGAACCTACAACCAAGATTACTTTATCCAGCAAAGCTATCATTCAGAATTGAAGGTCAGATAAAGAGCTTCACAGATAAGGAAAAGCTAAAGGACTTCATCACCACTAAACCAGTATTATACGAAATGCTGAAAGGTTTCCTTTAAGAAGAGGAAGAAGAAAAAGGTAAAGATACAAATTGTGAACAACAAACATGCATCTATCAACAAGTGAATCTAAGAATCAAGTGAATAAATAATCTGATGTACAGAATGAACTGGTGATTACAATGAATCAGGGACATAGAAGGGGAATGGACTGACTATTCTTGGGGGGGGGGAAGGGGAATGGGAGATGCGGGAAGAGAATGGACAAAAATCGTGCACCTATGGATGAGGACAGTGGGTGGGGAGTGAGGGCGGAGGGTGGGGCGGGAACTGGGAGAAGGGGAGTTATGGGAAAAAAAGAGGAACAAATGTAATCAGAACAATAAAGATTTAATTTAAAAAAAAAAGAATTCAAGACATCTATTACTTTATGTTTAACAATTCAATTGGCATAATTCACAAAGAATGGTTTATGTTTGTAATAGTTTTTATCGCTGAGGAAGATGCACTTTATAATTTGTACAGAAGCACCTAAAGGGCAGTGGCAGCCCTGGAGGCAGCCTGCGCACCCAGGAGCAGCACTGAGAGGTTACCAGCCAGCACTTTTGCTGAGGTTCAGTATCTGACTCCACACCTACCAGCTGAGTGATCAGGGGCTGTGCCCTCCCCTCTAGGTCTTGGTTTCCTCATCTGCAACATGAGACTGATACAGTTTAAGTAATTATTGCATATAAATTACTAGTGCTCCCTCCCGCACATAGCAACTACTCAAATATTAACTATTGCTACTGTCATTATCTTTAGTGTAATTTAGTGTATAGCATAGTTCTTTAACTGTAATAAGCATGCAACATATGCTATATGTTACTATTATTAGAATCATCTCATACCGGGAAACTGAAGGAAAATGAGAAGGGGAAACAACCTTCTCATTGAATCTTTGATGTAAATGTGGAATGTCACTGGCCCCAGTTTTGAAAGAATTGTTTTGTTTTGTTTTCATTTGTCTGAGTTAGGGATATACTAGTATTATGAATACAGTAAATTTTCTTAATGCCCATCTTGCCTCTGTTTTTAGAAAACCTAGTTCAGTCATAATTATTCCATTTATTAAAATACTAAATGTCTAAGATACATTGGTGAATAATACATGATTTCTAATCCAAAGACTCTCCCAATAACAGAAGTAATTATTAGTGTGGATAATAGCACAGTAGCTAAATCATCAGTAGCTTTTCCTAACCAGCACTGTAAGCTTTAAATTCCAGAACCAAAGTGCTCAAGTAGAAAAGACCAGCTCCACAAAGTATCTCAAGAGTGAGACCCTTGCCTGGCCAGCGTGGCTCAGTGGTTGAACATTGACCTATAAACCAGGAGGTCACAGTTAGATTCCTGGTCAAAGCACATGCCCCGGTTAGGGGTTTGGTCCCCAGTGTGTGGCATGCAGGAGGCAGCCAATCAATGATTCTCTAACATCATTGATGTTTCTATTTCTCTCTACCTCTTCCTTCATCGCTGAAATCAATAAATATATATATTTAAAAAAAGAGTGGGACTTGTTAACTTAATTCTTTGATCCTTCTCCCACAGTTGGCTTTCTTTGTACCACGACTTGAACAAATGATATTTAGGGGGAAGAAAAATCAAATCTTGGTTGACAGACTGCATTTGAAATGGTGTTCTTATTTCCACTTAGGTCTAGAGGGACTGTTAGGACTGACAAATATTTCCAGAGGTTTTATATAGTGGAAACAGTACACTAATTATATTATGATAGGAAAGCAATGTGTACTAGTTACCCATTGAATGAGGCTGCACTTCCCTGCAGCCACACTCCAGGATCTCAATGTCCATGTCATCACTGCAGAGCCAGGGTAAAACATCTTAGCTAATCTGAGCTGTTTCCACTTCCCAAAGGAGTGACATGGCTGGAGGGGTTTAAGAAGTTCTCCGCCTTCATTTTCCTGTGCTGAGTCATTTAAACAAAACAGCTACTGGGGTAATATGATTACT
The DNA here is from genome assembly GCF_000147115.1 of Myotis lucifugus. Lineage (NCBI taxonomy): Eukaryota > Metazoa > Chordata > Mammalia > Chiroptera > Vespertilionidae > Myotis > Myotis lucifugus. The sequence continues at coordinate 953,776 of NW_005871070.1, read as the reverse complement.
GTAACTAGTGAATAACCACATAGGCACATGGGCTTGGGAACTTTCAGAGGCAGACACGTCCTAGCCTGCAGACCCACACATCTCTGATATATTCCAGAGAAATCCCTGCAGGTATCCAGGCCCACCCATCCTTGGGTTTGGTATCTGCCTCGGTGTCATCAGCCAGGCTGCTCCAGAAGTCCCTTGGCAAGCATCTCAATACCACTTCAGTGCACTGGTTATCACTCTTTGTCTGACTGAGCTTCATATGCTTTTGGATTTTACTCTAAAAATTTTTCCAGTGGTTAAAATAATAACATTCTGACCGCTTCATTGGTTCTACTCCCAACAGTGGTCTAAGTTAATTCGTTCCACCACTATGCTTTTATTTCATTCTTCTCACTCATCAGTTATGTGTTTTGTTTCTTGTAACTCACCTTTTGGATCAGCAGGAATGTCAGAGGCAAAAGAAGCTGATTTGACAGAATGGGGATAGTGGCTATAGCTAAGCAGTGAAGAACAAGAAATGAGCTCTGCGTGTGTATTGGACCGAATGTTTGCACCCCCAACATTCATATGATGAAGTGCTAACCCCAATGTGATGATATTTAAAAATGGGGCCTTTGGGAGGTACTTAGGATTGGAAGAAGCCACGTGGGGCCTTTATGATAGGACCATTTCTCTCTCTCTCTCTCTCTCTCTCTCTCTCTCTCTCTCTCTCTCTCTCATCTAGTGTGTGTGTGTGTGTGTGTGTGTGTGTGTGTGTGTGTAAATTGAAAAAATGTATGGACACAGAGAGAAGAAAGCCATCTAAAAGCCAGGAAGAAAGTCCTCACTAGAAACTAATGGCCAGCACCTTGAACTATGACTTCCCAGCTCCAGAATTATGAGAAATACATTTCTGTTATTAAGTCACTCAGTCTATAGGATTTTGTTATGGCAGCCCGAGCTGACTAATATAGTGTGGAATAGACCCAATGCTATTGATCTGAATATAGTTGCAAGTCTTTAGTATTCTGGGTCCTCCATTAGCACTGGAGCATGTCAGGAAATATTTTTTGCTCATGTATTTATGAGTAAAAGCTTACAGAATTATGAAATCAAAACTATAGAAATGCTTGTACTTGACACATGTATTAAAAGACTATGTTACATCAAAATGGAATTCTCTTAGAAATTTTAAACTGTGAAGTCATTATAAATTTAAGTATAAGAATATCTCATGATTCACTAGAAGATTAGCCATAAGAATCCAATGCACTGAAAGTGCAAATGTAATATCAGTTTATTTTAAATCAAACAAATTATTTTCAATCACTGAATAAATTTATTAAAATTCCCTCTCAGTGTTCTGTATCAGAGTGTGTGAAGGGGTGAGTAAGAAATCTGGGCATGAGTAAGGCCTGACCCTTAATGCCATTAATCCCTAACATCCAAGCACCCATAAAATATCCGACTAAATAAGCTTCTGCAATAATTAATTTACCTGTGTCCATTATAGACACATTCATGATTGACTTCATATTTCAAAGTCTCACATCTATTTTTGTTAATCATGACTTCAAATCCACAGTGTGAAATATGTTATTCACAAAGTGAGCATTTTCCAGTATAGAAATAGGAATCAATTTGATTTTCAGAGTTAATAACAGCCTACTAATGTGTCAATGCAAAAGGAAGGAAGAGAAAAGGGCTGAGCTCAAAAGTTTTTCAATTAGGTACAAAAACAGATGATTCAAAAGCTCCCAGGCTGCACTGAAGGCTCTGCATTGAAGATAATGAGACACCATCTGCTTGTCACTAATTTACAGAGTTTTATGTGGCTGGAAAAAATTATCAACTATCCATCTAGAGATAGTTGTACCATCTATTTTCCTAAAGTGCATAATACAAATGCATATATTTCCTTTAGAAACTAAATTCAAATGTTTATTAAAAGAAATACACTTTTTGAATTTATTAAATTTCTTAAAAACATCTTCTAGCAGGGAAACTGTATTTTCTCCTTCAAATAATATTGGAGTTGAGAGCTTATCCACATCTGCTTCAGATTTTTTAAAGTAAACTTTAGTGTCACCTCTGCACGCGCCTAAGGTGAATGAAATGAAATTGCAACAACAGCAGCTAAATGAATTAAGGCCAAAGGAAATGCTTCTCCTACAGGATAGGGATGAACTTGTGTCTGTGTGATCAAAAGTGAATTTAGGAGACATAATATAAGTCATAGCTAGTTTTCCACTATGAAATATCTTGTTGTTTAGATTTTTCACACTGGAAAAGTGTATAGGGAATATTATTTTTTAAAGTAATTGTTGATAGATATGTACTTATTGGCATTTTATTATTAATATTTTTAATCTTTTTTTTCTTCTTCTTACAGAAAACCCTTTAACATTTCTTGCATATGGGTTTTGTGGTGATGAACTCCTTTAGCTCTTTCTTGTCTGGGAAGCTCTTTATCTGTCCTTTGATTCTAAATGACAGCTTTGTGGAAGTATGTCTGTGCTTTTCATCACTTTGAATATTTCTTGCCACTCCCTTCTGGCCTGCAAAATTTCTGTTGAGAAATCAGTTGACAATCTTATTGAAACTCCTTTGAAGATAACTCACTCCAAATCATACTTTTATTCCAATCACGTTTTCCCCTATGACCTCCAAGTTGCTAAATCCAATCAGCCATGCTCAGTTCTCATCTTACCTAAACCATAAGAAGAGTTTGACATAGCTGATTCCTCCCGCCTTTGAGACACATTTTCTTCACTTGGCTCCAAGACCCACACATTCCTGCCTTTCTCCCTACATCATTCATGGACACTTCTTCAAATTCTTCTAAATATTCCCAACTACAAACAATGGGATGCCCTAGCCTTCTTGGATTTTTTCTTTTTTCTATCTACATTCACTGTGTTGGTGAATTCATCCAGTCTCATGGTTTAAAGTACTATCAACAAGAAGCAATGACTTCCAAATTTGTATATCTATCCCAGATCTCTCCCCTAAACTCCACAATCACATGCCCTCAACCTCAATACCTCCATTGGATGTCTAGTCAGAATCTAAAATTTAACCTGTCCAAAGGCATACTCTTGGCCCTTTCCCCAAATCACCTGTTTCCAACAGTTTTTTTTAAATATATTCTATTGATTTCCCACAGAGAAGAAGGGAGAGGGACAGAGAGCCAGAAACATCGATGAGAGAGAAACATCGATCAGCTGCCTCCTGCACATCTCCCACCAGGGATGTGTCCGCAACCCAGGCACACACCCCTGACCGGAATCGAACCTGGGAACCTCCAGTCCGCAGGCCGGCGCTCCATCCACTGAGCCAAACCAGCTTCGGCCCAACAGTTTTTTTTTTAAATCTCAGCAATTATATCCTTCCAATTTTCCAGGATAAAAATCTTAGAATTCTCCTTGACTCCCCACACCCTACATCTATAATCTATCATTAAACTCAATTTTAGAAAATTTTTATTGATTTCAGAGAGGAAGAGAGATGGAAAGAGAGAGATAGAAAAATCAATGATGAGAGAAAATAATTGATCAGTTTCCTCCTGAATGCCCCCTACTGGGGATTGAACCCACAATCCAGGCATGTGTCCTGACTGGGAATCAAACTGTGACCTCCTGATTCATAGGTCAATGCTCAACCACTAAGCCATGCCACCCGGGCTAACAATAATGATTATACCATTAAATCTCCCTTCTTCCTTCTCTCCCACCTTCCCCCTCCCCACCTGTCATAGAGAAAAGAGATCTAGATATTATTTTATAATAATATCTTAGGGATTTAATATACTACCCCAAGTAAATAATATTTCCATTTTAAAAGAAACCATAGCAAGAAGGCAATGCTTTTCCCAAGATAATAAAGTTATTAGAAATTGAATTAAATTCATGTGAGAGGAAAGGTGTTTTTTAAGGGGGAGAGTTGTTTGAGGAGTTTTCGGTGACCATAGCAGGAGCTAACTTCTCATCCTGTGTGTTTCCCATTAAAGCTGTTAGCTAGCCTGTCTTTTCTAATGAATGGGTAGTAGTAGTAAAAATAAAAAAAAGTAATTAATGTTTTGATGTTTATTAATATTAATAACATTCATTGCACACTTATCTAAGAATTTTGCAAGTATTATCATGTAATCCCCAATTCAAAGATGAAGATATTCAATCATAATTAGGTTAAGAAAGCACCCAGAGAGCTGGGATTCAATTCAGAAATTATAAACAGTTAGACCATGACTGCTAAGAATAAGTGGCCACACACTCACAGGAAAGAGGAAGTAGCCATGTGCATATGTGGCACATAGCGGTAGGCCTTTGACTAACTGTAACCTTGCCAAAGCCATCAGAGGTACCCTGCTCTTCTCTCCAACCTCTCCTCCCACCCTGGACCCAGAGTCTGCCTTCACACTTCGTAGTTTCTCCCACTGCCCAATGCTCAACATCACCACATTTTACCCCTTCTTCATTCTACCTTCCTTTCTCCCTCCCCGGTGCCAGCTCTGTTCCTTAATGGAACTCAGCTAAGTTACTGGTATTCCTATCCTGTGAGATTCCAGGTGAAAGTATGTTGATCTAATTAACCCTTATTGGTGCTCTAATTGTGACCACTTTAAACTTTCATACTGAACATAGCTGTTTTCCATTTCATAAATGTTCAAAATATGAGAGTCTATGTAAAGTGCTTTCAGAAAGCAATTTGTTTGAAATTCAGCTTCACAGAATTTTAAAGCTAAGAAAGATCTTAGTGGTCACCTGGGACAGTCTCCTCACTGTAGTGCCCAGGCCCCACTAGTGACCTGGCTAAGGTTATATCTCTAGTTTGTTCCAACAATAGAACCCAGATTTTCTGACTTCCGACTTGGCTTATTCAGCAAAAATTTAACAGGGACTTTTTTATGTATCACGTATTGAGGATACTAAAGGAACATAAATCCAATGCTCTTTCTACTCTGTGCTTCTTGGTTAGAGTCAAGTTGTAAATGTTTTTATGATGAGGGCATCCTCAGCTAATAAAGAAATAGTGATGTCTTCAGAGTCACAGCAAGAAGCTCACTGAGAAGAGCAATGTTTCTTCTTTCTTTCCAATAAAATGGAACTAGCCTGTAATATGAACTGCTGGAGCCAGCAAGGACTTTATGAAATATTTAGTCATTGATCTATAATACATCCACACCCCCTTATTTCACCAGTGAAATCATAAAAATCAATGAGGCTACCTGGTTTTATGCTTTTCCCACCACACCCGCACCTTTTACCTTCTTCTGGTTGGAAACAAAACAAAATTTTCCAAAAGGAAGAGTAAGATTCCAAAATGCCATGCTTCTCTATCACAGAGACTTTTTCAGAATTTTCATCTGGGGAATAAAGATGAATCAGAAGAGAAGTAGGCACCCTAACCGGTTTGGCTCAGTGGATAGAGCATCGGCTTGCGGACTGAAGGGTACCGGGTTCGATTCTGGTCAAGGGCATGTACCTTGGTTGTGGGCACATTCCCAGTAGGGGGTGTGCAGGAGGCAGCTGATCGATGTTTCTCTCTCATCGATGTTTCTAACTCTCTATCCCTCTCCCTTCCTCTCTGTAAAAAATCAATAAAATATATTTAAAAAAAAAAAAAAGAAGAGAAGTAGGCATGAGGATACTATATATCTTTCTCCTTTGACAACAACATTTTTATGCTGGCTATAAAGAAAAGAAATGAAAAATAGAACCAGTATTGATGCACCACTGTCTGAGCAAATGGCAGGTATGTGCACTCTAGATGGTTTTTGCTGGCAACTGTCAGAAGTTACATGATCTTTGACCCAGAACTTGATGTTGACTCTGAGCTGTGGAAAATTTAACACAATCCTGACTCCAAGATAAAGATTCAAGATGAAAACAAGCTTTTCTAGTACCTCTGGTCAATGCTGACACCCCAAAATAATAAAGCCACAATGGCTATTTTCTTAGTGAACAAAAACCTAGATTGAGAGTCCCCAACCTATCAGAGATGCCTCAGAGTGGAAACATCATTGTTACCACTGGTTAAAGCCATTCTCCAGTCATTTTTCAGGCTTTGTGATGTTCAGGAGAACCTAAACAAAAACATGAGTAATGTTTTTAATATAACAAAGACCAACTGCCGTAAGCCATTTGTGCTTAAACTAAATCGCCATAGGGCTAAGTGTTATATGCAATTCAAAATACATCCAAGACAAGTACCAACATTGAATTATAAATTCTTTAAATAATGAAAATATGCATAGAATATATTACTTTTTAATCCCCATAGAAGTAGTAATTATAGGATTAAAAAAACAGACCCCTTCTAAACTATGAAGATTCTGTATAATAATTAAATAATTATTTATTCAGGATGGAGAATGGAGAAAGTTACTTTGCATGAAAGTAGAGTGAGAATATCAAGGTCTGACCTTAAATTGATACTAGAGGCCTGGTGCACAAAATTTGTGCAAGGAGCTTGGCCCTCACAGCCCCAGCTTTGTCTGGGACCTTCTGGATAGTCATTCGACTGTTCGGTCTAATTAGCATAATAGCTCTTTATTATATAGGATAGTGAAAATGTTTGCCTCTTGTGATTGTTTTATTCACAAACATCTACTTGACACTGTATTCCAGTCATTTTCACATCAGGAGACTAGATCTAATATTTATTGAGTACCCACTATTTACCAAGCACTCTACATATTGACTTCATTAAATCCTTATGACAATTCTGTGAGGTAGATATTAGTTAGAATCATGTGACATTTCAGTTTTGGGGGGTCAAAAAGGCCAAATATTAGAAAACTTACCAAGTCTGACCTGAATGTTAATGTTTTCATTTTATAGGTGGTTCAGGGAAATTTAATAACTTAAAGTTTATACTTCAAATATATGATAGAGTTGGGATTTCAATCCAGACTGTTTTACCATTCCACCACAACTCACTTTATCTTGTAAATTGTTATTAAAGTTGGAAGGATCCCACAGCCCTCCAAATTATAAATTTATTGTCTCCACCCCCACCCAAGCCAAAATATCTGAATGGTTTCAGTGTCTTGTCTTCATTTTAAGGACTTAATTCTATTAAAATCTTTCTTTCTTTACATACCAACTGTCCTCATTTCATTAGTTTCATTATGACTAGAGTCATTGTATTTCCTTAACTAAAATTTGGAACATATGACCAGAGAGAAACATGGGTATTTATGAGGAAAAGGACATAAAATAATTATGATAGGTATTTTGAGAGAATGATCATCATAACACAGTACCTGCACAGTGTAGTATACTTGCTTTATGTGGCTGCCACACTCTACTTGTGGCTCCCTGAGAGCAGGTTTTATGCCTTACTGATATTTGTGGAATGTGAGAGAGTAGGAACAAGACATTCTCCTTTCTCTTAAAAACTCTACAGGAGTTTTGAACATTCATAGGACAACAATTTATCAAGTACTTCTTATGCACCAGGTGTTTTGTTACATGCTGTGTTATATATGTGGGAGGTTTCTGAGAAAAGGGAAAATTTAATCAGGAAATTATACTAGCATGAATCAAAATCAGCTGGAAGGCTTGTTAAAACACTGATTGCTGGGCCTATCCTAGAGTTTTAGATTCAGTAGATATGAGGTGAGGCCCAGGAATTTGCTTTTTAAAAAATCTTTATTGTTAAGAGAATTACACATGCCACCCTCTCATTTTTCTCCCCCTTGACTCTTTCCACTTGGTTCCTACCCCACCTGAGA
>NW_005871070.1:943885-945971 GCF_000147115.1 Myotis lucifugus | reverse complement strand
ATGGGCAATACATAATATGCATATAAGTTCTTTTGGTAACTTCTTCCAGCCGGTCCCCTCCCTGCTTTCCTCATGAGATTCATCAGTCTGTTCCATGTTCCCATGCCTTTGGTTTTATTTAATCCATCAGCTTAGTGTGTTCAATAGATTCCACATATAGAGGAGATCTTTGATATTTGTCTTTTCTCTGCCCTGTTTATTTTTCTGAGCATAATTATCTCTGGGTCCCTCTATGCTGTTTCAAAGGGGTAATGGATCCTTTTTTTTTATAACTGCCCTAGAAGCCCAGTGCACAAAAATTTTTGCACTTTCTCTGGGGGGGGTGGGGGGGGGGGTCTCTCAGCCCAACCTGTGCTTCTCACAGTCTGGAACCCCTTGGGAGATAACCACCTGCTAGCTTAGGCCCGCTCCCCTGGTGGCAGATGGCACATCCGATCCTGCGGTGTCTGCCCCGTTTCCCCCAGTTGCAGGTGGCAGGCCCGTATCCCGAGCTGGGTGAGGGGGCCACTCAGATAGTGCTGCTGCCCGCCCCGCCCGCCCCGCCCCACCACATGACAGGCCTAGATCCCGTGCTGGGGCAGGCAGCGGCTGGGGATCTCACTGCTGCCCGCCCTGCTCCACACATGGCAGGCCCGGATCCCGCACTGGGGCGGGCGGAGGCTCGGGATCACACTGCCGCCAAGTGGCTAGGGATCACGCTGCCGCCAACCCCAGGCGGGACAGCGCAGTGGGATTTGCCTGCAGTATGCAAATTAGCAGCCATCTTTGTTGGTGGTTAATTTGCATATCACACTGATTAGCCCATGGCGGGCATAGCGAAGGTACAGTCAATTACCATGTTTGTCTATTATTAGATAAGATAGTATTCCATTGTGTAAATGTACCACAATTTTTTATCCATTCATCTACTGGCGGGCACCTGTGCTATTTCCAGATCTTAGCTATTGTAAGTAACACCGCTATGAACATAGGGGTGCATACATTCTTTCTGATTGGTGTTTTGGGATTCCTAGGATATACTCCTAGAAGTGGGATCACTGGCTCAAATGGAAGTTCCATTTTTAATTTTTTGAGGAAACTCCACTAATTTTCATAGTGGCTGCACCACTCTGCATTCCTAACAACAGTGTCCTAGGGTTCTTTTTTCTCCCCATCTTTGCCAGCACTTGTTGTTTGTTGATTTGTTGATGATAGCCATTTTACGTGTGAGGTTGTACCTCATTGTAATTTTAATTTTTCAGCTCTCTGATGATTAGTGACATTGAGCATTTTTTCTTTTTTTCTTTATTGATTAAGGTATTACATATGTGTGAGCATTTTTTCATATATCTCTTAACCATTTGTATGCCCTCTTTGGAGAAGTGTTGAAGTATGGTAGCAACCATACTTCAGGTAGAAACTGTAGTTTAACTCTAACCCTGCTGTTTGGCTTAACAATAGAAAAGTTACTTTGATTTTCTGAATTGTATATATAATCCCATTCAATTGAATGACTATCCCATTGATTGTTATCTTACTGGTTTTAGAGAGCACATTCCTCTGTACCTGGGAACCAGGACAGCACAATTATCCCAAGACCTGAGGGTTCCAGATAATGTGTTTCAGTCAACTCAGTGGTTCAGACCCGAGGGCTCTAAATAATGAAATCCTGCCAACTCAGTGGTCTCAAGACCCCAGGGCTCTAGATAATGTGTTCCTGTCAACCCAGTGGTCCTGATGATGTGTTTCTGTCAACTCAGTGATCCGGAGACCCAAAACTGTAATTAACATGCTTAATTTTGCTTCTGTAAACTGCTTTTTTTGCAAACTAGGTTCCTCATTCCAAACCTTGAGATGTAATCATACCTTTGTGATCTTTGCCTATATAAGTCTGGCTTTGCCACCATCTTATCACTATGAGATTTGTGAATGGCCCCTCATCTGTCATCGTCTCCAGCTTGGGGGCAGGGAGCTCACTGTTTGTCTGTTTGAGCCAATTGCCATGTCTCTCATCCCCAAAATGTAATTGAAAAGAGCCTTAATGGTTTCCAAATGATGATAGCTCCATAAACCGATTAAAAAGGCTTAATAAAACTGTCTCGAGTTA
>NW_005871070.1:935212-943785 GCF_000147115.1 Myotis lucifugus | reverse complement strand
TTGAGAAGAAGAACAAAGTTGGAGGAATCATAATACCAGATATCAAGTTATGCTACAAAGCCACCGTAATCAAAACTGCCTGGTACTGGCACCAGAACAGGCATGTAGACCAATGGAACAGAACAGAGAACCCAGAAATTGACCCAAGCCATTATGCTCAATTAATATTTGACAAAGAACATACAATGGAGTAAAAACAGCCTTCTCAATAAATGGTGTTGGGAAAATTGCACAGGTACTTCCAAAAAAATGAAACTAGACCACCAACTTACACCATACACAAGAATAAACTCAAAATGGATAAGATATTTAAATATAAGTCATGAACCCATAAAAATCCTAGAAGAAAACATAGACAGCAAAATATCAGCCATCTCATGTAGCAGAATTTTCACCAATACCTCACCTAGGGCAAGAGAAACAAAGGCAAAAAATAAGTAAGTGGGACCACATCACCCAAAAAGGCTTCTGCACAATAAAAAAAAAAAAAAACAACAAAAAAAAACCCAGCATTAACATGAAAAGGGAACCCACTATATGGAAGAACATATTTGCCAATGATACAACTGGTAAGGAATTTGCATTTTTAACAAATTCCAAAATTAAGCTCATGTTGCTGATCTGGCAACGATTACTTTGTGAACAACCCATATGGACCATTGAAGACTCAGGCAGCAAAATGAGCAATATCACAAAGATGGAATCAACATAAGGAGTCTGGCCTCTCTGCGATATAAATATAGCTAGTAAGCTACCCTGACTTGCTCCTTTGAAGGAAATGTACCTCAGTGCATCCTGGGACTGATTTGTTCTCCTAGCTCTGACCCACCTGCCACATGGCACAACCTCAGCTGAACCTGAGACAACTGCCAGCCACCCAAGTTAGAAGCCGCAAGAATCCAACAGGAGTCACTCCCTTACCTCCAATATTACTATATTTTGTGTCTGTAGGATTCCTTATTAAGGCCAACTGAGACCATAGGCTGCTCTACAAAAGCAAATTTTCTTTAAGGTACTCAAGTATCTCATTGTTTTATAAGACATTTCAAAAATGCTTAGAGCACAATTTTCTTTTGCAACTATTTAAAATATTATTTCCAAAGGTTTATAGAAATCAATTATTTAATTCTCTTTCAGCTAATGCTAATCTTTAATCTACTGTCATTCCCTGGGTCTCTGGTGAGCTCAACTTCAAATGATAGACTTTTGCCTCACAATCTCTCACCAGCAACAGACATCTGCATATCTAAAACTTATCTTGTATTGTTTATTTAAAAAGTGAGAAGTTTGAGGCTTTAATCAATATTTTCTAGATTGATTCATGAACCTTGACCTACATCCTACATCTGAACTCATGGATTATAAAGCACATTTAGTGAGGCAATACTGCATTTGTCTTCTTTGTCTTACCAAGTAAATAAATTGACTCATTGATAAAGTAAATAAAGTGTCTAATAAGCAACTCTCATACGGAGACTATATTATCTAATTTGGTGGGAAACCATCAAAAAAGAGACTGTACCCCTATGCATCTTTATCTATTCATCTATTGGTGTATTATCTACCTATTATTCACTCTATAAACAATACTCAATTTTAAATTCAGTAATGGTACCAGTAGGACCAAACTAAAAAATTTGTTATGTTTTAAAAAAACAAATGGAATACCAAGACCAAAAAAAAATAGAAGAAAAATAAAAGCAAAAAGAAAGATAAGAAATATATTTTAAAGATAATAATAATAAAATCATTAGAAACTCATTTGGATTTTCCCCTTGCAAAGAGACTTTAAAACGTGGGAAAGAGCTTCAATCTTCCCTCTTTCTACATTTGAAAGGACTTAATGGCTCAAATCAAACCAAGGGACAATTTGCATTTTAGAGGTAGCCCCTAAATGTTTGCAGCTATTCATAGAACAACAGCCACAGTGAAACATAAGGAAGGAAGGCTGCAATCTTCCAGGATGTTCTGATTACTTTTATTTACTTAAGATTATGTTTACCTTTTTAAAAGAAAGTAATCACTAGCAATGTAGAACACATATAAAATAGAATAACTCAACATTAAAAAAATGTGGAACATTCCAATTAGTAACTAGAGGTATTATTTCTAGTAAAGATAGAGAAAGATTAAAAGTATTCAGGTCAGAAAAAATGACTTGCTAGGCTAGCCACACTCCAGGATATATATTAAACATTTATTTGTCCTAAGATATTTTCTTCTAATTTATTCTATTTCTATGACCAAAAAAAAGTAAATGCAAGAAAAAAAGTAACTATATGATTTGTATTTGTGTACAATAAATTGTTAATAAGTTAGAACCAACTAAATTAGACTCCCATCAATTAACTAGGTTGGGACTGAAGTTTCTAACATCTCTATAAAATAACATAATTATAAGATACTTTGGGGGGACTTTGTTATATCAATTTTTCTGTGCAAATGATACTCCCAATGGAAAAAGAACCTCACTTAATTTTATAGTTAAGCAATAACTTTCCCCACAACTGGTTAGTTCTTGGGGCTGTGTTTCTTTAAATTCCTCAACATTCCAAGTTATTTCTGACTCACAGATGAACCCCGCACGCCATGCAGGTGCCTCCTTCCCTTACCATGTTCTCACTTCCAACCAAGAAAGTGACTCAAGAACACCAGCTCTTGCTCCCATGAGAATCAGGTGAAGAACTCTGAATCCAAACGTAGAGGAAAAGAAGAAACTGAGAGAAGGAGTCGGACCCCAAAGCAGCCTGCTCTTCAGGGACAGTCAGCCTACACTGGCTGCTATTCCTCCCAAAGCCTCTCCAACTACACTGTGTTCATTGCCTAGGACTACGCAACAAATACCACAATGGGTGGTTTTATTTTTGTAAATATGTGTTTATTGATTTCAGAGAGGAAGGGAAAGGAAGAGAGAGGTAGAAACATCAATAATGAGAGAGAATCATCTATCAGCTTCATCCTACATACCCCCCACCTGGGATTTTAGCCTGCAACCCAGGCATTGCCCTGACCAAGAATCCAACGGTGACCTCTTGGCTCATAGGTCAAAGCTCAACCATTGAGCCACACCGGCTGGGCACAATTGGGTGGTTTTCAATAACAAACAATTATTCTCTCAGTTCTGGATGCCAGAAACCCAAAATCAGGACATTCCTGGGCCACACTCTGGAGGAGAAGGCTCTAGAGAGGAATCCACCCTTGCCTCTTCCAGCTTTGGCAGCTCCTGGTGTTCTTTACCTTGTGGCAGCATCGTGCCTATCTATGCCTCTGTCTTCAGATGGCCTTTTTTTCTGTGCATTAGTAGAGTGTTTTTCAGGGAACAGAGTAGTTCAAAGTATGACCACCATCCCATTTGATGGACATGCTCCATAATGGAGGTGCTAATATTTTCATTTTACAGAAGACATAACTGAGTTCAAGGTTACCTAGCGAGGTAGGAGATCATAGTGTTAACCTCAGGTTTTCTAAGTTCATGTCCTATGACATCAAACTACTTCTTTCTTCCCTCATATACACCCAGGCTAAAATATTTTCAAAGCATTTTTGATAAATGTATTGAAGTAACATTGGTTAATAACATTTTAGAAGTTTCGGGTGTACAATTTTATAATAACCATCTGTTCATTGCAATGTGTGTTCATCACCCAAAGTCTAGTCTCCTTCCATCACCATCTCTCCCCCCAATACCTTCTTCTATCTCCCTCACTCCCCTATCCTTCTGGTAATTACCATACTGTTGTCTGTGTCTATGATTCTGTTTGTTTGTTTTATTTGTTCATTTTTTGCTTTCTGTTTTATAATTGAGAGCCTAGAAATAAGCCCACACCTACATGGGCAATTAGTTTTCCACACAGATTCCAAAAACATACAATGAAGAAAGGAAAGCCTCTTTACTAAATAGTGTTGAGGAAACTGGAAAGCCACATGCAAAACAATGAAACTAGACTGCTCTCTGACATCATAAACAGTTTAACTCAAAACGGATTAAAAACTTGACTATATTGCCCAGTCGGCATGGCTCAGTGGTTGAGTGTCTACCTATAAACCAGAAAGTCAGAGTTTGATTCCTGGTCAGGAAACATGCCTGGGTTGTGGGCTTGATCCCCAGTGTGGGGCATGCAGGAGGCAGCTAATCAATATTTCTCTGTCATCACTGATGTTTCTATCTCTCTCTCTCTCTCCTTCACCTTTCCTCTATGAAATCAATAAAAATATATTTTTTTAAAAATCTTGACTATAATACCTGGAATAATAAAATACTAAACTTATGGATGCTGGTCTCAGAGGGGTTTTTGTGAACATAACCCTAAAGGCAAGAAAAGTAAAAGCACAAATAAATTAATAGGATGACAACAACAAACTAAAAAGCTTCTGCATAGCAAAAGAAACCATCAACAAAACAAAAAGGCAACCAACTGAATGAGAAACATTTGCAAATAATATCTCTGATAAGAGTCTAATATAAAAATATATAAAAAATTAATATAACTCAACAATAACAATAGATAGTCTAAATAAAAATGGGCAGAGAACCCAAATAGACATTTTTCCCAAGAAATCAAACAGATGGCCAACAGATAAATGAAAAGATGCTCAACTTCACTAGATGGGGAATATAAGACATTTTGGGGGGGCTAGCAATCTGTGCCAGTAACCTGCCTTCTAACGCACACTCTTGCTAGCCGATAATTAACTCCACTGATGCCTGTCCTGTCTTGCAGAACCTGTTTCCCAGAATACTCCCATTTTACAAAGGGGCCATAAACAAAGAGTGGAGATCACTGGTACCACCCAGACTAGGCATTTAGATACAATCTAACTTCCCCGTTCTAACTGACTCAGGAGGGGCTGTGGCAGCCCACCACAAAAGCCTGGCAGTTAGGAAACAGATAGAAAACAAAGAAACTGAAGGATATAAAGGGAAAGCTTCCTCCATAGTCACTCACTCAGGACTTGGAGAACTGACCCCCTGAGTCACTGTACTAGTGCATCTGAAAATAAAGGGGTTTCTCCTGGGTCTCCAAGTATTCCTGTGTATTTTTTGGTCACCTGGTAAATTCTGTAACACTATAAGTAAAAAGCGAATCAAAACTACTATGAGGTACCACCTTACACTTATTAAAATAGCTATTATCAACAAGACATGGAACCCTTGTACACTACTGGAGGGAATGTAAATTGGTGCAGTCTCTATGGGAAACAGTATGGAGTTTTCTCAAAAAATTAAGACTAGAGCTACCATATGATGTAGCAATCTCTCTTCTGGGTATCTCCCCCCAAAATTTGAAAACAATCTATATATATAAAACCCTAATATACAAATAGACCAAATGGCAGAGCAACTGAACAACCAAACAACCCGTCGCTATGACGTGCACTGACCAACACGGGGCATGCGCGGAACATGGCAAATGTCAGAAGCAGGAGGCAGAGTGTGGAACATGGTGGGTGTCAGCTGTGGCTGGATGGTGGAGCAGGTGAGTGGGGGTGCCAGACCAAGGCGGGGCACTGGTTGTTGTCATCAGGGCAAGCCTCTGGTGGATACTGAAAATTCTGTCCCACCACCTTGTGCTCGCAGCTGCTGCTGGCACTGGAGCCACCTCTTGCACCTGCTGCCAACACCTGGCGCTGGCCCCAATTACTCCGCACTATCACCAGGTGCGAGAGACAGCTGCCAACCCCAATTGCCCCTCAGGACTTCTCCACCTCCCCTGCTCCTGAGGGGTGATCGGGGAGCTGCCTCTCACACCCGCTGCTGGCGCCGGCCCCAATCTCTCCATGCTGTCAGCATGTGGAAGCGGCAGCAGCAGGAGCAGGGCTGCCGGCAGACAGGGGCCCAGGGTCCGTGGTGGGAGGGTCAGACAGGGGCCCAGGGTCCATGGTGGGAGGGTCCGGGCTGGGGCATGGAGAATGGGCCGAGACCCGCCCCTGTGCCCACCACAGCCTTGTGACCCCCAGTTCCTTTCAAGGTGCACGAATTCATGCACTGGGCCCCTAGTTTTTTATAAAAATATATGTACCCCTATGTTCATTTAAGCATTATTCAGAATAGCCAAGACATGGAAACAACTTAAGTACCCTCTGATGGATGACTGGATAAAGAGGATGTGGTACATATATACAATGGAATACTACTCAGCCATAAGAAAGGATGAAACACTGCCATTTGCAATAGCATGGATGGATCTTGAGAGAATCATGCTAAATGAAATTAGTAAGATGGAAAAGGACAAGAACAATGTGATTTTATCCATATGTGAGATATAAAACAGAAAGCAACAAAAGCATTTTCTCATTGTAAATAAAATACCACCAATTAGAGATATTAAGGCTCTTTTTTTATTTAAAAAAATCAGTATATTCTTGGGGTGGCTTTAGGACAGCTTCCTCACCTAATCCTGAGAGCAGTGCTTCTCAACCTTGGTTGCACATCAGAACCTGCTAGACCTGGGGCCCGGGCTTGTGCATACTTAACAAACTACCCAGGGATTCTACCCAGGTACAGCCAGAGTCAAGAACCCTGGGTTGTGGGGGGTTTTAGACCTTATTCTTACTATTTGACATATTATACACACAAGGTGACCTTTCATTGTTATGTTTTCTAAAAGCAAAAAATAATTCCAACTACATCTCTTACACAAAAAGATAATATATTCTTTTTAACCAAAACTATTGTGAAAATAGGGCATGAATACAATGCTGAATGTTGGGTCTACTGCTGGTCAGCAGAAGCCCTGAGTACCCCTCAGGCCCTCCTCGCTGCCAGGCAACATCTAGGCTCCAGCTCTATGACGGGATGTCTAGTGCTCTGCCAGGGAGAATGGCAGGCAGAGGCTCTCATCCCTGAGCTTAGCTATTTCGTCACTTTTTTGACTTGGTTGCTTTAGTGGTTTCTGAAGTACTAAGAGTTTTCATTCAAAATAGCTCCAGCACTTACTTATGAGCAAGTCTGAATTTGATATAACTACTCTTTTAATCCCCAGCAAGCCAGAAGGGCTTGAGAGAATGGGTTCTTGGCTTCAGGTGGCAGAGAGAATTTGGGACTAACTACTGTTGAGATCATCCTTATGGATGCCCTTTCTGCCTTTGGAAACTTGAAAGGCATCACGTGGAGCAGAAATTATATGGAGGACCCACAAACAGGAGTCCAGAGAAACCAAACATCCCTGCCTTTACCATCTGTTGAGCGACAGCCCCTTCTGCTTTGGGGCTGATCATCTCGGTCATTTTGCACTTATAAAGGTCTCTCCATAGGGCCAAGGGGAGGGTGGAGAGGGCGGAAGCACTCGGAGAGAAAACATCAAACATGCGTGTGGCTAACTGTGTGAGTGTGCACACATGTCAAGTTAACAATGCCATTTTTGTTTGGATCAACTGCAGTTTTTGAAATTAGAGTTTTGTTGTAGGAATAAGGAAACAAGCACTTTTATACTATTATTGCCACGAATATCTAATCAGTATTTTTCAGGCCAGTTTTACTTGCAGTTTTAATTTGGATGATTGCCCCGTTGCACACTCTTGACTATCTGACTTAGTTTTCCAACATTGAGTTTGGAAAAGGTGGAACATAGAGCACTTTAAAGTTAAAATAAACTTCAGCATCAGGGTAGGTGGTGGTGCGGGGGGAGGAATGGGAGATCATGTCGAACCTTAGCCAATTCATGTATTTTCCCATCACATAGGTTGTATGTAATGCAAGGTCCCAGAGAAGTGTTAACTGAATCAAGTCTGGGAGCTTGAGAAAGTCCAGGTTGTCTTTCCAGAGGAAGAAAATTTACACATAGTTTTCAAGGATATGTCTAGACTCTAGGATAACTAAATGGGCTGGGAGCCGGACTGAAGTTTCAGTCAGTAAGAGAGCATGAGCTGTTCAGAGAGTGGCTTTGGAGAGAAGGGGAAGAAAGAAGCTGGGATGAGAGAAGAGAATCTGTGCAGAACATCTCAACCACTCCCCATCATCTCTCACCTTTGCTATTGCAGTACCCTCTTAACTATATCTCTGTCTCAATCCCATGTCATCAATTTCAGACTGCATACTGTACACTTCAAGATGTGTGCATAGCATGTTCCCCCCGGAACATTACAAGAGAAATCCAGGTATGGCCCTTGGTGATTTAGAACCTTTCTGACCTTCCCACCTCATCTCCCACCCTGCTTTACACCACATATCCCAGGGTAGTTCCGCAGACACACCCTACCATTGTATGGCTCCATATCATACTGTTTGCTATTCCAGAAATGCCCTTCCTCCACTGACCCACTTAGCAAGCTGCTCTTCATTCTGCAAAAGAGCATTCCCCTCTGAGACCTCCCCTACATTAATAACTATCTCCTGGGCATTTTTTATGGACACCTATGTATTTCTGCCACTCAACTTATTACATTGTAACTTGATTTTCTCACCACAATGAGATACCACCTTACACCTGTTAGAATGGCTATTATGAAATAAGACACGAAACAACAAGTGTTGAAAAGGATGTGGAGAAAAGGAAACCCTCATACACTGCTCATGGGCATATAAATTGGTGTAGTTACTATGGAAAATAGTTTGGAGGTGCCTCAGAAAATTA
>NW_005871070.1:931218-935112 GCF_000147115.1 Myotis lucifugus | reverse complement strand
AATATATATATATATATATATATCTCCCTATGTTCTTGCAGCATTTATTCATGGTGCCCAAAACCTCAAAACATCTTAAGTGTCCTTTTACAGGTGATGGGATAAAAATGATTTGGTGCATATTTAAAATGGATACTACTCAGTCATTAAAAAAATGATGAAATATTGCCATTTGCAACAACATGGTTGGATCTTGAGAGTATTATGTTAAGTGAAATAAGACAAACAGAAAAAGACAAGAACCATTTGATTTTAATCACATCTACACTAATAATAGAGGAATATGCAAATTAGCCAGGACACCATCATGTAATGACCAATCAGGATGGGGGCAGGGCCACAACAGAGAGCTCTCAGCATGCCTGCGCTGGAGGTCCGAAGGGTGCGGAGAGGAAGGGAGAGCAGTTAGGCAGTTAGGAGGATCAGGCCAGGAGGGGAGAGCAGATAGTCAGGCTGGCAGGGGAGGGCAGTTAAGCAGTTAGAGCGATCAGGCTGGCAGGGGAGGGCAGTTAGGGCAATCAGGCTGGCAGGGGAGAGCAGTTAGGTAGTTAGGGCAATCAGGCCGGCAGGGGAGCAGTTAGGGGCATCAGGCAGGCAGGCAGGTGAGCGGTTAGGAACCAGTGGTTCTGGATTGGGAGAGGGATCCCAGATTGGAGAGGGTGAAGGCCAGGCTGAGGGACACCCCACACCCCCCCCCCTACACAAATTTTATGCACCAGGCCTCTAGTGTGGAATATAAACAACAAAACAAACAAAAATACAAACTCCTATAGACATAGAATGGTGATTATCAGAGGATAAGAAGGGTGGGGAGAGGATGAAGAGGGCAAAGGGGATCAAAATATATGGTGACAGAAGAAGACTGGACTTTGAGTTATAAGCACACAATGGAGTAGATAGATGTCGTATTTTAAAGATCTACATTTGAAACATGTAATGTCATTATTAACCAATGTCACCAAACATATTTTAATTTTTAAAAATGAATGCAAAATTTTAAGTTTGTGCATAATCTGAATTTTTCAGGGAACAATGCCCCTGTAGATTTATCAAATTCTCAGAGGGGTCTGTGGCTCAAAATGAGGCTTTGAACCACCATTGTTGAAGAATATACAGTCTTTACATCTGTCCATAAATTTCACTTCTCTCAAATTAAACTTTGACAGTCGTTTGTTCACTTATATAGTGCTAATCTGCAGCACAGATACTGGCACAACGTAGGCTTTCAGTAAGTGTAAGTTGAGCAGGAGAAAGTTTGTGTTCAGAATGGCGGACAGGACCTAAATTCTGCAGCTTTAACAGTCATCTGGCCTGAGGACAGTTGAGGACCCTGCCAAGGAAGAAATCCTGAATAGAAAGTGGGTGAGAAAGTGCCCAAAGGCAAAGTCTAAACTGTCCCCAAAAAGTAATTTATAAATCCCTCTATCTAGATAAACAAATGATCAAGGGCTCAAAGTTCCTCACTATAGATCAAGATCACCATGATTTAAGTGGCTATCACATCATTTGCCTTGAGGAGTATGTCAGCATATCAAATTATGTATGGTTGTACAATGGCAGTAGTTGGCAATATTGATATACATTTTCCTCTTAAATGAATTGATCACTCATTTAGTTGTCATCTTGAATCTGCTACTGAAAAGAAAGAAGACAAATTGGGTCCATTTTTCAAATTCAGCAGAGTTATTTATTTTGTTAAGCACAACATATTCATCTCTGTTAGTTGTCATATGGGAGTAGGAGAGTCAAGCCACCCGGTTGTAAAACTAATTAATGGAAACAACCTTTCAATTACCAAACTGGCAGGCTGGCATTGCCAATTAGATTATCATGGGAATAGTGAGTTGTGAAAAATATCATTGAAATAAATCCAGATTTCTTGGGGTGGTGAACACACAATACAATATACAGATGATGTTTTATGGAATTATAGCCCTGAAACCTATGTAATTTTATTAACCAATGTCACCCCAATAAATTCAATAAAAATAAATCCAGATTTTTATTGTATAGCAAGAAAGGGATTTAAGCTGCTTTTTATCTAAGAATGATTTGTTATTGGCATATCAGTAGTTGGATTATTTTTCACATTTTAGCTATTCCCATATCATGTAAACATGACTCATGAAAGATATCATTTTTGGAGTTCTCCTTAGAAAACAATAAACTGAATAAATTACAGGGATACTTTGCAAATTGTCTGCTGAGGAGTGGGGAGGAAAAAAATTTGGAAAACCTTTTTTAAAGCAAAGAAAAAGAAAGAGAGAGAAAGAAAGGTAGAAAGAGAAAGAGAGGAAAGGAAGGAAGGAAGGAAGGAAGGAAGGAAGGAAGGAAGGAAGGAAGGAAGGAAGGAAGGAAGGAAGGAAGGAAGGAAGGGAGGGAGGGAGGAAGAGAAAGGAGAGAGAAAGGGAAAGAGAGAGGAAACAACTCTCCCCTAGCAGCCTATACCTGTTCAAGAATATAGACAGCTCCATGCTGATATGACTGGGAAAAATTTTCATACAGTTCTGATCCCAAAAATGGATTTAAAGACTATCCCTGAAACATGAATTCTCATCTTCTGTCACAATATTTTTTCTCCACCCATCTTTCTTCTAAATTAAAACACTGATCATTTAAGTTTCTTTCTTTGCATCAGAAAACCTCCAAACAAGCACCATATTGATTTCTCTTTTAAGATTAGAAGACTCTGCTAGTCAAAAACTATTATAAATGTTTACCTAACAAACATAGAGATCGGGGTTTATTCCATCCTCTCTGTTTAAAAGCACCACAGAGACAGACAAAATATGAACTTCCTAAAGACCACTTCAACATATACTGCTCAGTTACATGTTCCTTTCAAAATTCTTTTCAATTTTTTAATGACTCTTGTTCTTTCCTTTCACAAGAAATTATTTTCTGCGAAGCTATTGTACAATGAGTTGCTCTTTGAATAAAATATTTGAGGAAAAAGTACTTCATATATGCTAAAAAATGACTAGCCAAATCTGTTATTCCACAATCTTTTTGTGAAACACCTTAGTCATCTAAGGGCAGAACTATAGAAAACTCAGTGAATATCATTTTTGGTACAGTAGTAAACATTGCCAAGCCAAAGAATTATTTCTGGAGATTTAATTGTGTGCATAATTTTCTTGCCCTACAGAAATAAAATTTACTGAAAGCTCTAATATAAATGAGTCATGAACACAGGATCCAGCACTACAGTTGCCTGATTTACTTCACTCACCTTGCCCTAATCCCAGCCCTATCTAATCCCCTCTTTATTTGAAATTTTGATACTTGTTTATTATTAATGTTTTGCATTAAGTTTGATTTTTTAAAATATTATCAATTTCATTACTGAGTTTTCTGTCCTGCCTTTAAGTTTTGTGCCCCAAGCAGTACCTCACTCACTAATTGGTCCCAGCCTCAATCATAAACTCTACAAGGCTAGCCCTAAATTTCTCCATCACAGGGAAGGATCATGTTTAATGTTAATGGTTCCTTAAATTAAAAAATAACTTCTACTTTTTTCTTCATGATTATCACAATACACATAGATTATATTTACTTGAAAAAAAAATTAAACAAAAACTTTAAAAAATATAAAACACCCCTAGCCCCACCACTTAGTAATAACCAACCAGTGTTAATAATTTGCTGTATAGCTTTCTTGACCTGTTTCGTTGTTGTTGTTGCTGTTTGTTTGTTTGAGAAAAGTACACTTGTGTCAATAGATGGCAGATTGACAGTTTAAAAGTTATGGTTATATAATAATTTTCCAGATTATCTATGATTTAAAAGAAATAACATTTCAATTTTTTAAACAAATTCACTGACATACAGGTGTCCCCCCAAAAATGTGTACACATTTTAATAGCTGATAGCTCAATTTTGAAAATGAAATGT
>NW_005871070.1:928588-931118 GCF_000147115.1 Myotis lucifugus | reverse complement strand
GCAATTCCCAAAATAATGTTACAAACACAATCATTTCCAGACTAATTTAAAAGTATAATGATGTGTATATGTTTGCATCTTGCTCTCTGTCTCATTCTCTCACTCTGTCTCCATCTATATCTACTCTAGCTATACATTTAACCTTTCAGGGATTAAATACAAGTGTTCTTATTCTTATTAATATCCCCATCAATTTATCATAGTGGATAGCATTTTGGACTTTGATATCAGACAGCCCAAGTTTGGATACCAAATATGTGTCCTTGTGCAAGTTATGATCATGTTTAAATCCTAAATGTTCACATCTGTCAAGTAAGTGTATAGGTAAGGATTAAATAAAATAATATTTATAAATGATTACCAGAGTGCCTAGCACTGAGTAAGCTATTCAATGTGCATGTACATTGTTATAATTAAAATAAGATTCCTAACCTCAAAGGAAAGTATAGTAGAATGGGAGAAAATGCCATGAATTCAAATAAGGCAAATGTAATAACGTAAAATTATACAAGGGGCTAAGAATGAGGGTTGCAGACCTTTGGACTCAGAATTTGAAATTCATGTTATTGAATGTCCTTACTTTATAACCAATCTCTTTTTATGGAAGAATGCTTTAGGGTTTAAGCAATATAATAAGAAAAATTATATAAAATTACCACATAAAATGCCTTCTTAGCTACCTTAACATTATTTTTCCAGTTGATTTTTTTTAATGTCAGAAAAAAAATACTGAGAATGGAATTGCACCATAGTATACCTATGTGATGAAGTTGATACATGAATATCAAAACAAAATCAGGAAACTGTGAACAAAGCTAAGTGTTATAATAAAAAAATCAACAAAATGTAGTCAGTGTTTAATAAGTGGATCTTATTTAGGCTTATATCAGATGTAAGTGCTTTGAAAGCACTTACACTGTATAAATATTTGTTGAGTTGATTTTAAGAAATACCATAAACACTTATATTGGAGGTATATAAAACAGAAGTGTTAATTTCCTATCTGAAATTTAAGTTACTCTCATGGAGTGCAATTAGAAGGACTCAAACTGGAATGATGAGAAGCTATCTATACCAATGACACCATCCAAGAAGCTCTTGTTCTCAGATTGAGCGTTTTTAAGAGCATCCCAAAACTTCCTCACAGTGAAATAAGGGTAAATTCAGAGAAATGTAACAAACTTGTGATTCTAGCTAAGTTTAAGCTTAATAATCCTGTGGCATCTTGTCTAAAGAAAGACCATACTATCATAAGAGGACTGGACTTCACAGTGTAAATGAGAAATTAGAGTGACAAAATTCTAGCACCATTGTGAGAAGGAAACACCCTGATTATCAAAGAAGTGTGTTCTGTCTCTGTGTTAGCTGTGGATCTATAATGAGAAAACATGGGTCAGATTAGTGCAGCTTCTTGTCACTCATCATCAGCCTCATTCACCCAAATCCATTTGTTACGGTGTCATGATATAATGAGGCTTCCCAAGTACAGTTAATGGCTGTCTCCTGTTAAGAGCTCCAGAGCTGGGGACCCTCACACTCTGTCTTCTACCCACAATTTTAAACATACTGTTTCTACCAGAGGTCTTTGCTTTTAATTTCATTTATTCAAAGTAGGTTTTTGCTACTCTGTCCAGCCCCTCCAAACCTTTAATTGACATTCCATTTCAGTTTTATTCTGAATGCTGTATTTCTGATTTCTTTTGTCCAAAAAATGACCCAAAATTGAATTATTCAGTCAAATTTGTACAATATCATTGCCTAATGATTCCCTTTGATTCACACAGGCCTAGAAATTGTGTGCCCACCAGGCATTGTGTAATGTTCCAGCCATTTTCTATAACCTGATAGATAATATCTACTGCTACTTTCTGAACATATAGAATAATCTATATAAGAAAAAGGCAATATGCAAATTGGTCCTAATGGTGTAATGGGGCAACCCGCGGAGACGACCACCAGGAACTCAGATCAAGATTTAGGAGCCTTTATTAAGCTGGCCAGCGACTACAGTTACAGCACCCTGCCGAAGCAGAGGCTGAACTGCAGTCCCGACTACAGGAGTTAGTGTTTTTATTTGCAAAAACCACAAAGTTAGTTACAAAGCCTTGTTTACACAATTTGTTCCCGACACAGTACAGCATCAGTACAGTGACCACCTTCCTATTTATGTGTTCTAGGAACAGAGAGCACAGCGTGCCCCGCCTGGCCGAAGCACCAGATATGCAGCCCAGCACAATGGTGTCACAGTAACGACCAATTTGCATATTGACAGACCAGCAGGAGGCTGCACAAGCAGCAGGGGTACTTGCGTTAGGCTCGCTTCCCTGCCCTTGGCGCCGGAGTCCTCTTTTTCTCCGGGGTGCATGGGGCCCCACAAACACCCCCACACACCGTGCCCTGTCCGAGAGCACTCTGCCTGCGGACGCCACCAAACCCCCTTCCTGAGGTTGGGGGGGTGGCCGAGGGGCAACACCCACATGACAGAAGGCAGGTTCTTGGGGGGCGGTCAGCAGAGACCCGGGAGGGATCA
>NW_005871070.1:907648-927724 GCF_000147115.1 Myotis lucifugus | reverse complement strand
TGAACTACAGGAGCTATAATGAAAATCAAGTACAGTTGTGTACTGGGAACAGATTTTAAGAGTCAGAAAAAGAAAAAAGATAAATGATAGTGAATAATTAGGCAGGTAGATAGATATTAAAACAGTGGAAGTAAGTAGAGAAGAATGCATGGGAAAGGTAGGATGAGAGAGAAAGAGGGAGGGAAGAAAAGTTTTAAAGGGAAGCTGGTAGAGCTTAAAAGGAGAATGGGAAGAAGGAAGAAATGGGGGAGGGCACAAAGCAGGTCTGAGGGAGGAAGTGAAGAAAAAAATTAAGGTGGGAAGGCAAGAAAAGGGGAGGGCAGGAAGGGGTAAAGATAAAGGAAAAAAGGAATGTGGGGAGGGAGGGAGGGCAGGAGAAAGATGGGAGGAAGGATGATGGGACAGAAGTAGGAAATAAGGAGGAAAGAAAAGTTTATAAATGATGAGTCCGTAGGAAAAAGTGTTATATAAAGGAGAGAAAAATTGTGTGAGAGGGAGAAGCCAATAAGGAAGTCATATACAATTGTGTGTGAAGGGGATAAGATTTTTTTAAAAAGTTAATAGGGTGACCAGGCCAGCAGACGAGGGCAGTTAGGGGAATCAGGCCGGTAGGGGAGAGCAGTTAGGGGGATCAGGCCAGCAGGCAGAGTAGTTACGGCAGGCAGGCAAGCGGTTAGGAGCCAGCGGTCCCGGATTGCGAGAGGCAGTCAGACATCCCCCGAGGAGTCCCAGATTGAAGACGGTGCAGGCCGGGCTGAGGGACCCCCCCCCCCCCATGCACAAATTTCATGCACCAGGCCCCTAGTTATCTATAATAATGCAGTTTTTTCAATCTCCAAATTGTACTCATATGAGCAATCCTAGACTGGATAAAATTTGTAAAAATATGATTTCAAGAATCCAGTAATCTCCTAGCATCTATCTGGGTCTTGTCATGACATAAAAGGAAGGTAGTATTCAAAGACTATTAAAATTCTATCAAAATAACACAAGAATTAAATTGAAAAGACTATCACTGGCAAAAGATATAATTTGAGCATCCATGAGAATAATATCTGCAATATATTAAAACACATAAAAATAGTATGAATTCATAATACTTTAAAAATTTATTGGTATTTTTTGGGAGGTGTTAGGAAACAAAAATGTAATTTTGAAAAAAGGAAAAGAATAAATCATTTCTATATAAACTGTAATAAGGATAACCAAGAAGTTGTTGAAAGAAAGTTGTTCTTATAGAATTATTCCAGCTAATAAATTTAGAAGGAATGACAGACTTCTGCTTCCAGACATGATGAAGTAAAAATAATTTGATTTACCCTTCTAACATAAACAACTGAAGAACCAGACTAAATACATAAAACAACAGTTTTCAGATATTGGACAACGGGTAGAGAAGAGCAGTGATTTATGAGAATGAAGAAATGAATGAGATTAGCGTTAGCATTGCCCAGCTTACTGCCTGAGTGTCCAGGCCTTATAGGGAGGGAGAACCCAAATAAAGCCCTGCAACCTTGCTGAGTTGAGGAGCTAGAGATCAGAGTCCAAGGAGAGTAGTAAGGCAGTTAGAGTTTGCGGCACAATTATAGAGAAGATGGAGCTGCACAGAGAGAACCTCTCAGAGATCTGCAGAGGAATCCCCCTAAATCTTCTGACAAGTACTGGCATAGATATAAATAAAAGGAAAGTTTCTAAGGGTAGGAAAAAAACTGTGGAAAGTAGTCTGCCAAAATTCACACAGGCCTAGAAATTGTGTGCCCACTAGCCAAATTGGAAAGACCTCATAATACATGGGCATCAGGTAGAATTCTCAGGATGGTATCATCTTAGTAGTGGGGTAAAAATAATTTTAGACTAAAAGCTGCTCTGGCCCTAACCGGTTAGGCTCAGTGGAGAGAGCGTCAGCCTGCGGACTCAAGGGTCCCAGGTTCGATTCCGATCAAGGGCATGTACCTTGGTTTCGGGCACATCCCCAGTAGGGAGTGTGCAGGAGGCAGCTGATTGATGTTTCTCTCTCATTGATGTTTCTAACTCTTTATCCCTCTCCCTTCCTCTCTGTAAAAAATCAATAAAATATATTTTTAAAAAATAAAATAAAAAATTTTTAAAAAGCTGCTCTGGACCCATTTTAACAAACATAAAAACAAGCCACAAACGGAACAAACTGATTCCAAATAACAGCATGCAAAAAAAAAAAAAAGTCTAACACTGATTAAAAGAATACAAAGGAAATACCTAGCATTCTAAACTAAATGTACATTTGGCATCCAGTAAAGAATTATGAGGCAAGCAAAGAAGCAATATAAGCAATAACCAGAACACACCCCCCCCCCCCGCCACAATCAACCAAGGAAATAGTCAGAAATGACACAGATGATGGACTTTTCAGATAAAGACTTTAAAACACTATGAATATACTCCCTGTCTGTGTTCAAGAAGATGGGGAGAAACAGGTATATTATGAGGAGGGAAATAGAAGATATAAAACACAGCCAAATGGAACTTTTAGGGATTAAAAAAATGTCTAAAATGAAAATTACACTGGAAGGGACTGGTAATGTATTAGATATGGCAAAAGAAAAGACTAGTAAACTTGAAAAGATAGAAATAGGAATAACCCCAAATAAAGTACAGAATGGAAAATAAACTCTTAATTGCCATCCTACCAAAATAGGTAGGAGCAATTACAAACAGGAGTTCCTCCAAAGCAGCTCTTTGCACCCAACACACAATCATTAAGTTGGTGCCCTATTCTGTGTGCCAAGTGTCAGGAACCCAGAAAGTCACTTCCTACCAGCAAAATCTCAACTAAAGTTGATAAAATTCATATGGTGGCAGCAGACATCTACTCATGGTCTGGAAGATGAGGATGAGATATTGTATGACCTTTAATGCCATACTGAAGAGTCTAGGACTAACTTTGAAGTAACATTAATAATTAATAATAATACTTTTGTCAATTAATATTTATTATCTGGAATTCCCAAGATACTTTATTTGATCATTGTATAATTAAGCTATATATTTATTTTTAATTGAATTTATTGGGGTGACATTGGTTAAAAAGATTATACAGGGTTAATAAAATTATACAATTCTACAATACATCATCTGTATATTGTATTGTGTGTTTACCACCCAAAGTCAAATATCCTTCCATCACCACTTATGCCCCACCCCCCTTCCCTTTGGCAATCACCATACTGTTGTCTGTATATTTAAATCTCATAAAAATTAATACATAATCATCATTGCTTTCTTCTTTATTGTTAAATGCATGAATACACATGCAAAACACATGCATGGTCTTGCAGGTCCTCTTCTGCATGCCCACTGAAAATTCATTAGAGAATATATTATACATAAAAAATACCTTTAAAAATATTGAAAATGGCACTAGTTGTTTCCCTTTGCAATTCAAAATTAATTTGTACTTTTATGAAATCCTGTCTAATAGTAGACAAACATGGTAATTGACCATACCTTCACTATGCCTCCATTGGCTAATCAGCGCGATATGCAAATTAACCGCCAACAAAGATGGCGGCTAATTTGCATACTGTAGGCAGGGTGGGACAGCGTGAGCCACCAGTGCGCTGCCATCCAGGGCAGGCCCGCCCCCGCCTTGCCACCCCGGGACCCCAATCGGCAGCTCCCGCAGCGGCAAGGCAGCCCCACCCCAGAAGCCCCAGAAGCCACCTGATATGGTAGTAACTCTATCAGTAAGCACTCTGAAAGTCAGTGGCATAAATGCACCAATTAGCCCTGATTGATTTGGCTCAGTGGACAGAGCGTCGGCCTGCAGACTCAAGGGTCCAGGTTCAATTCCAGTCAAGGGCATGTACCTTGGTTGCGGGCACATTCCCGGTGGAGGGTGTGCAGGAGGCAGCTGATCGATGTTTCTCTCTCATTGATGTTTCTGACTCTCTATCCCTCTCCCTTCCTCTCTGTAAAAAAATCAATAAAATATATTTAAAAACAAATGAATAAATAAATCAATAAATGCACCAATTAAAAGACAGATTATGAGGGTGAATCAAAAACAAAACCCACTTTAAATATAAAGACACGTATAGATTAAAAGTAAATGAATTAAGCTGCACCCTGTTTTGCTCAGTGGATAGAGCATTAGCCCGTGGACTGAAGGGTCCCAGGTTCTATTCCAGTCAAGGGCATGTACCTCAGTTGCTGGCTTGATCCCCAGTCCCTATCAGAGCATGTGCAGGAGGCAACCAATCGATGTGTCTCTCCCTTTCCCTTCACTCTCTCTAAAATTCAATGGAAAAATATCCTTGAGTGAAGATTAACAAAAACAAAGTAAATGAATTAAGTAACATTAAAGAGATTATAAAAAAAATATATTCCAAATTTTGTTAGTTGTATAATGGTTATGTTTAAATTATTAACACCTAAGAAATTGGGTGAAGGGTACATATAATATGCTGTAGTATTTTATAGTTTTTTTTTACATGTATGAGATTATTTCAAATTAAAATATTAAAAATTAAAAATTAATAAAATATTAATTGAAATGTATCTGCATTACATGAAAAATCTCCTAATTGCTTCTAGCATAATTTATTAAATTGTGCTAAAATTTACAAAGGTTCAATTAAAAAATATCTTAATTCTAAATGATATAATAGAAAATATATAATAGTGCAGTTACAAGCACTTATCTGAAAATAAAAATTTAAAGAAGGGATTAGCCAAAGAAAATATATGCACAACCCATGGACATAGACAACAGTATGGTGATGGCCAGAGAGAAGTGGGGGGCAAGAGCTGGGTAGAGGGGGCAAAAGGGAGGAAATAGGGACATCCTATATAATAATAATAAAAGGCTAATATGCACATTGACTGAAGGGCAGAATGACCGGTTGCTATGATGCGCACTGGCCACCAGGGGGCAGACGCTCAATGCAGGAGCTGCCCCCTGGTGGTCAGTGCACTTCCATATGGGGAGTGCCACTCAGCCAGAAGCTGGCTCATGGCTGGCCAGGGCAGTGGTGGTGGCAGGAGCCTCTCCCACTTCCGTGGCAGCACTAAGAATGTCCAACTAACGGTTTAGACCCAATCCCTTGGGGGCCTAAGCCTTTAGTCGGACATCCCCCGAGGGCTCCCTGGCTGCCAGAAGGATGTCTGACTGCAAGCTTAGGCCTGATCCCCCAGGGAGTGGGCCTAAGTTGACAGGTGAACATCCCCCAAGGGGTCCTGGACTATGAATGGGCACAGGCCGGGCTGAGGGAACCCCCCCAGTGCACAAATTTTTGTGCACTGGGCCTCTAGTATATTATATGGAAAAATAGCATCTCCTTGGGTAGACTAAGCATTTGTATTGTCCAACTACAAACTTGCTCTGCAAAATAAAGACTGGGTTAGGGTCTAAACCTAGGTTATGATTTATAAAATGAAGTCAGTATTTTAAATGCAGTATTTCATTTCATAATGAATTCTCAATTTTTGAGGGCTATTTCCCCAACTAGTTGATTAATCATATAGACCTTCTGTCTACTTTCTAGCTATTTTATTACCTATCACTATCTTTAATGGGGAATGAACAAAAAGGTAAAATGTAAATGAAACACAGTAGTCAGCAGCTGAGGGTCATGGGTTAGTGCTGGAAGATATAGGATCAATGGAGTCTATAAGGAGTAATAATTTCCTGTCTTCATATTTTTTCCCATGTTTTCCCCAAATCCATTAATATGGACAATTGAGTTTCTTCCATAAAAATTAAAAAAATTAACAAAAAATTTACCTGAGCTGACACAGATATAATATTTTTAAATTTTACTTTATTTTAAAAAACAAAATATTTAACCAGACATATCTGCTAATGATAAACTCATAATCACCTGTGATTTTGTTTGTTTTAGAACTCATAACCTGACATTCCCAGTTTTTCATTCTAAGAAGACAACAGAGGGTGGATGACAGCATCTGTTGTAAGCACTGAATCATCTTTTCCCTCCATGGTTGACCATAGCCCAGTTATTAAATGTTTTCTTTCCCGTCCCGTTTTGTTCAATAAGTAGGAAGAAGTTTATCCTCCTGGCGAAACATTCAAGACATCATATATTATATTGTCTTTTGCCTTAACCTTGTGTGCTGTCTGCCATCCTTGCAGAGGATTTAAAGGTAAAACATCTTGACAGCTTCATGCACCTTTATACACTGTGTTTCTTAAAGAAGTTGACCTTCTCTACACCACTCTTCAGGTAGCCAGATGATCATTAATATTCAGTAAAATGTTTCCCTATTTTGAAAGCTTATGCTGGCTTCTCCTATGGCACCTTATTTTCACATAGCTAATGTAAAAATGTGTAAATTTGGTGTGAGTGCCCTTGAAATCCAACTGGTAGAAAATACTAGTTTATAAATGAAACTCATCATGCTCATTTTTATTTTCCTTTATGTGAAATCTTCTCTAAGAGGAAATAATAATAACTCTGAGTAAAATTCCAAGAACAAAATGTACAAAGTTCCCTGTTCTAATGAAAGCATTTTAAATGGGTAATAAGGCATGAGAAGAGAAAAAATGATAACAAGGGTTGCTGAACCAAATAATCAGCTAAGGAGTTCTCTCTAAAGCAACAGTCAACACCCAGCATGCACTTATGGGGTTGTCAAGCAACAGGGCTTTCAGCAGGATTCTTTCTGCTTAAACAAGTTAAAGTTCAATGAAACTCAAAGCTATCAGCAGCATTCTACCATGACACAAATAACATTTTTTCAGGACTGAAGATCTTGTTAGCTAAGTGGTAGTTATGGCCTCAAATTCTTGGTTGCTTTAATAAAATCATCTAAAGAGAAATAGAAATCTTACTAGATCTGAAATGATGCCTTTGTAATGCCTTATTAAGGGTGCCTTGATCTTGTAGATGAATGTATCCTTGATTCCATGCCTTAGTCTACAATTATGCCATCAATCATAAATTTTATCCCATCATCTGGATTTGTATTCCTTTTCTTCATTGGAGACTCCTAATTAGCCTTAAAGCACTTACTCCTTGTTCCTAGGACAGCGAGATGTTAGAGACCGGACATTCTACCTGGTGGTAGCACTGACCATTTGGAGATGATAAAGTAAGGCCCTTTGAATGTGAATGGCCTGTAATTTTCCAGTAACTTCTGACTGCCCCCAAGGAACAAAGAAAATTTTAACCCAGATATATCTGGGTTTCTAAAGTTATCAACCAGAGTACAACAAAATGTTTCTCTTGGCATGGCCTCTTTCACTGTGATCACTCAACTACCCTACCACCTAGACCACCTATTCTAGTATCAACTAATCTTGTATAATTCCTCAGCATCCTGTCACTCAGATTCCCAATCTCCTAGCAACCCAACTTGGTTTGGGCACTCTCCCTGCCAGCCCTTCCAAGGCATCTCCATCACTGCTTCCAAATGGCTGCATGTTATTACCATTGTTGATTAGACATATGTGCTGTCATTTTCCAAAGCAGAAAAAAACAAAAAGTCCAAAATGACTAGGGATCCAACTCAAAAGGCTTCATCTGAGTTGATCCTCCCACTCTGATGTCCATTTAAGAAATATCACCTGCAACAACTGATGAGCAAACTAATCCCCTCTTTCTAAGGAATGCAATAAAAATAATTCCTAATCCTCATTTTTTGAGCTGCAGAAACTGGGTCCAGGATATGTATCAAATACTAGGCCAGACATTGGCAAACATTTTATGTAAAGGGCCAGGGAGTAAGTATTTTAGGTTTTGTGGACCACATACAGTATCTGGCACATACTACTCTCTTTTTAATATATAATCATTTAGAAATATAAAAATCATCCTTAACGCAGAGGCCATAAAAAGGGGTCCACTGGCTGGATTTGGCTCATAGGCTACAGTTTGCTTACCCCTTTCCTAAGCACTATTTTTCCAATGCTTACCAACTTTAGGAGGTATTTAAGGTTAAATGTGGTCATAATGGTAGGGTCCCCAATAGGATCAGGGGCTTTAGAAGAAGAGAAAAAGATCTCTCTCTCTCTCTCTCTCTCTCTCTCTCCATGCACATGCTTTGAGGAAAGGTCATCTGAGAAAGATAAGTTGCCTACCTACAAGCCAGGAGAAGAGGACTAAGAATGAACATTGATCTTGGACTTCCCAGCCTCCACACTATAAGGTCAATGGGGAATGGTGAGAAGAGAGGGACATCTGTAATACTTTCAACAATAAAGATAAATGTAATAAAACCACTCAGCCTATGGTATTTTGTTATGGCAGCCAAGAAGACTAAAACATCACTAAACCGACTAGAAACTGACCACATACTATTAGGCACCTACAGCAAGCAGGGCTCTTCACTCAGTTTGGAGAGACACCCACTCCCAATATATCTGTCAAGAGGCTAAAGTAGCAGGTTATTATTGGTTCTATTTATAAAGCAGACATAATAAGGCTCAAGTTTCTCAAGGTCACTTCCTACTTCAGATGCAAAATTTACACAAAAATGAAATGTTCTGCTATTGCTTATAAATATTCTTTAGAATTCTTCATCATATGTTTATAGGGACAGAGATGCAGTATCCAGGTCCCCTTTACAAGGAAGACTTGAGCCTGACTGGTGTGGATCAGCGGTTGATCATGGACCTACGAACCAGGAGGTCATGATTCGATTCTAGGTCAGGGCACATGCCCAGATTGCTGGCTCAATCCCTAGTGTGGGAAATGCAGAAGGCAGCCAATCAATGATCCTCTCTCATCATTGATGTTTCTGTCTCTCTCTCCCTCTCCTTTCCTCTCTTTGAAATCAATAAAAATAATAAATAAATAAATAAATAAATAAATAAATAAATAAATAAATGGAAGACTTGGTGCCCAATTGTGGGAAATACAGTCAGTGGACAGTCCAAGATGGCAGTTTCAGGATCTGCCTCAGCTGATGAGAGCTGCTTCTCCCCAGATCACTCCCATTGCAGGGCAGCCTACATCCTATAACTAAGTAAAGCATGTGTATAAATGTCAGGCAAACAAAGAAAAGTCAGGCCATTTTGTCCCAACATGGACAATCCTGCTTCCTCTCTGTTGCTTTCACATTATGCACACAAACTTTATCTCAGTGTCTGTTTCTGGAGAGTCCAATCTGTGACAGAGACTTAAGTCTATCCATGACAACTGAATTATTTAATATGCTACACCAAATTAATGAATAACCTTTTTCTAATTGCAAACCAAAAAGGTCATTTCCAATTTCACAACTGTGTATAACCTTTTATAAGTTATTCCAGTCAATATTTTACAGTTTGAATTTTTTTCAGATCAAAATTTTTAAGGAATAGTAGAAAGTAATGATCTTATTCCTGTGTTTTATTGATTTTTTTTACCCCCGTGGAAGTCCTGTTTAAGTTTCAAGTTTGTAGCAAAGCTCCCAGTCATTCTTTGATTCCTCTAAAATATTTTAAAGATTTTACAGTACAAAAAAAATTATTTTAAAGATTTTTTAGCCCTAACCGGTTTGGCTCAGTGGAGAGAGCATCGGCCTGCAAATAAAGGGTCCCAGGTTCGATTCCAGTCAAGGGCATGTACCTGGGTTGTGGGCACATCCCCAGTAGGGGGTGTGCAGGAGGCAGCTGATCGATCTTTCTCATCGATGTTTCTAACTCTCTATCCCTCTCCCTTCCTCTCTGTAAAAAATCAATAAAATATATTTTTTTAAAAACGATTTTTTTGTATGCCAATGTCCTTTCATCAATCTAGTCCACTCTCTACTTAGGGGCTCTTCTAAGACATAAAGTCTTTTAATGAATTGTGCTTTAATGCAAAGCCATAGATTCCCAAGAGGGACATTATAATAAACAGTTCTATGAAACTTAGTCATTGTATCTGCTGTAAGAACATTGTTGAGGATACTCATCATTAAATTAAGCAGTGTCATCTTCCTGAGGCTATTCAGAGAAAGACAAGTATCACATGATCTCACTCATATATGGAATCTAATGAATAAAATAAACTGTTGAACAAAATAGATACAGAGACATAGAAGCATGGAACAGACTGTCAAATCTCAAAGGGAAGGTGGGGGAGGGTGGATGGGTAGGAAGAGATCAACCAAAGAACTTGCATGCATATATG
Source organism: Myotis lucifugus (assembly GCF_000147115.1). Classification (NCBI taxonomy): domain Eukaryota; kingdom Metazoa; phylum Chordata; class Mammalia; order Chiroptera; family Vespertilionidae; genus Myotis; species Myotis lucifugus. The sequence goes on along the minus strand of NW_005871070.1, from coordinate 917,630 downwards.
CATACCCCATGGACACAGACAATAGGGTGGTGAAGGCCTGGGTTGGGGATGGTGGGGGGGGGGGCTAGAAGGAGTCAATAGGGGTGAAAAGGGGACATATGTAATACCTTCAACAATAAAGATTTTTTAAAATAATAATAAAATTAAACTTAAAATAGGCAGATTAAAAAAAAAGAATTCTTGTGCTTGGCCTAAACTATTCATTTGCTCTTATCTTACATAAATCATATAGAGCTCATCATGTGAGAAGCAGTCTAGCATAGGGTTAGTTGATCTAGACAGCTGCAAAGCCCAGGTCTGCCTCTTCCTAGCTCTACAACCAGAGATGAATAATTGAAATGTTCTATACCTCAGTTTCTGTGAAATGATGATAATAATAGCACTTCCCTCCTAGAGTGATACCAAGAACTAAAGTAATTATAAATATGTACAGAGAAATCACTCAGTAAATGTTATTATGATTTCCTTTATGTTGGACCACTTAAGGCTGCTCCTTCATTGGGTACATTTTGTGTTCTCTGCTCATTTACCAACTCTTCTTATGCTTGGTTTTCAGTTTGCCTCAACTTTCTGGAGTTCCACTTTTTGAAATGTATAATATTTATCATTTTTTCTAATTATGAAATTAATAAATCTGCAATGTCTAAAAGCAACAACATGGTTGAACCTTGAGGGTATTATGATAACATAAGTCAGACAGAAAAAGGCAAATACTGTGTAATGTCACTTATATGTGGAATCTAAATAAACCAAACTTATAGAATCAGAGAGTAGAATGGTGGTTACCAGGAGTCTGTAGGGGTGGTGGAATTGGGGAGATGTTGGTCAAAGTTTACAATTTGCAGTTGACGAGGAGTAAGTTCTTGAGATCTAATAGAAAGCAGTCTTGTTATATTCAACAATGCTGTTATATACTTCAAAGTTGCTAAGAAACTAGAGCTTAAATGTTCTAACCACAAAATGAAATGATAATTATGTGATATGATGGAGGTGTTAGCTAACACTACAATGGTAATCATATTGCAATATATAAATGTATCAAGTTAATACATTTTACACCTTAACTTTATAAAATGTTATATGTGAATTATATCTCAATAAAATAAAAATTTTAAAATAAATAAATCTTTAGCATTAATTATTGATATAAATACCATTGATTGAGCACTTAGTACTTGCTAAACTACATGCTTTGCATATATTAGCTAATTTAACTCTCACAGAAACCTTATTGCTATTTCATTTCACATATGAGGAAATTAAGACCCTGAAAATTAAGTGCCACTTAACCTAGAATCTCACAGCTGGAAAGTGGTATTTGAACCCAAATCTACTTTTCAATTTCACAATTCTGAGATAATTACTAGAAACATTTTTATAAATTTTCTTCATCTACACATATACTTTGCATATGTGTGTATTTAATGAACACCCTTTATATAATTTTACATTTATTTAAGTTTTCCATACATTAATTAGTATCAAAATAGAAGTTTTAATAATTATATACTTCCCTTTATGTTTACACCAAACTGTACTTAAACTAATTATCCCATTGTCTTTGTCAATTTTTTATAAAATATGACATTTTTACAAGTGGAGTTTTACGGTCATCTCCAATTACTTATGTAGTATAAAACCTCAGAAATGAAATTGCTTATTTAAGATATATGAATATTTTAAGGTCATTATTCATATTCCCAAAATGTCTTCAAGAAGCACTGATCAGTTTATTCTTGCACAAAATTCCAAAGAGGTTGTATATAATGTCCAAGATCAAATTAAAAAGAAATATTTTGAATTCTATGGATTTTATTGGGATTGCATTAGACTCATAGGCTCACCTAAAGGAAAGAAATATGTTTTCTGTGCCATGCCAGCACGACCAAGGGTGATCCCAAGTGGGGGGGGTGAAAGGATTAAGGAAAGACAGACAAGAGAATAATAGCTGGGTCTCGGTGGGACGCTGCTCCCTGATGAGGAGACAACGACAGCGCCCACAAACCGTGTCTTTATTTTACAGCAGATGCCACGAGGCAAAGTAGGGGCGTGATCAAGTAGTTTACAGCATTCTCGTGAGTTTCAACCTCACTTAACTACATGCACCCGAACTCTATCACAAGGCACATGGGGCTACGTGTTTGGACCATAGGTTCAAGCTTACAACCACAGCCGTTGGCTATGATTGTGCTGGGAGGGCCCTGCCCTCCAGCAGGGACTTGCACGTGGCAATAAGAGGACCCTGTCCTTTCATTGGTCCGAGGCTTGAACCTGGCCAAAACACCGTAACCGCGCCCCACAGTTTTCAACCAAAACAATGTATTCCCCACCATTTATTCAAATATTTTCTTGTAATTCAGTTTAAGTTTTTCTTCATATAGGCCATATGCATTTGGGATAAAATTTATTACTAGATTTTTTCTAGTTTTTATTTGTTTTGTAGAAATCATTTTCCATTCTATTTTAAACCTGATCTTCTATTTAATAAAGAAAAGCTATTTAGTTCTGATTTTGTCCTTTAACATTTAACTTATAACATAAAATCTTACTTATTTCTCATATTAGTACTATTCACTGTTCTAGATGGCAGTCTGAAGATCTGTTATTATCTAGATGTAATGTTCTACCCCCTCCCTTCCTCTTCCCTACCCTTGGGTTTGTTTTTTTCATAGTTCCCTGGAACATGGTGTACCAAGGTGGAGAGAGACAGTGCAATCAGCCCCAGTAGGAAGAACTTTATCACTGGCATGGTTTATAATGTAGGCTAATAGCAATAATAGAAAGCAGATACACTTATTCCCTGAGCCCTGGGCAGACCTTTCCTACCACTGCTCCTTGGTATAGCATACCTCTAGTGAGACCCTGGGTGGACTTAACACAGGGTTCACAGTAGACAATCATTCTTGGTTCTCTTAGGAAAGGGAGATCTACATGGCCAAGAGTGGACAGGGGCATAATGAATTCATGAAATGACCCTACCATTTTTTAATGTAAAATCTATTTGTAAGGTATATTCTAATCTTTAAAAAGCCTGGTTGAGTAAAAGAGAATGACCACGGGTTTGACCGTATCATGTTGTTTTATTCTTTTAAGACCAATGTTAGAATATTGTTTATACATTATGCCAATATTGTATCATTTAGATTTATCTTTGCTTCATAAATCCTGTACATCCCAAGTTTGGGATTTTCTGTGTTCTCTGGTGTATGCATTCCTTAAGAATAGATATTGTATTTCTTATTTTATGCCCATTTTCTGAGGATACTCTTATACACAATGTTCCACACACATGTATGCCTGACCCCACTGCAGAGGACTGCCTCAGAGTCAGGAATGCTGACTCTCAGCTCTCACTCTATTGCTGCCAGCTTGATATATGACCTTGGGAAATTCACTTGCAATCTCAGACTTGTTTTTCATCCTTAAAGGGGAAAGTCGGGTGACATAGTTCTAAGACTCGTACGATCCCATGATAATCAAAATTTTGAATGGCCAACTTTTAGCTTCTTAAAGAAACAGTTATCTGGCTTGTGGTTTACCCATGTTTTTTCTTCTCTTTCTGCCCTCTATGAACCATGACATCTGTTAACACCTAGATACAAAAGGGAAAGCCCTGAAGCTGAAGAACCATGAAAATTAACAACCCCTTTTTTTTCTTTTCTGAGTTTCTCATCAGACACTCTAACTACGTGGAGACTGGGATTCTGGGCTGTGATAGCACGTGACCCTGCGCCTGCTGCCTTCCCTCCAACAGCATTCTCACCTGGAACTACAACAGCAATGGCAGCAACAACACTTCCAAGGGTTTGGCTTCTACATTAGGAAATGTATGTGCTATAAGTAGGAAATTAAATAAAAATTGTAATAAATATTTTTATTATAATCATTTATCATTTAAAGCTTAAAATGAATCCATAGCAAAATTAAACTACTCTGAATCACAACAAAAGTCACATAAAATTCCATTTCTTTTTTTTTAATGTGTACTAGTAACTTTTTTTGTTTGTTTGTTTAAAGTATTACATGTCTCTTTTTTCCCCTGATCAACCCCTCCCTGGCCATTCCCATCCCCCAGGACAAGCCCCCACCACCCCAGTGTCTGTGTCCATTGGTTCTGCTAATAAAAATTCCATTTCTTTGAATGCTGCCATGACTTCTAAAGTTTTGCTGCATAGTCGTCCTGACTTAGAAAATACAAAGGAGGTGGATCTCATTGGGTTATATCAGTTACACATCCTCAAGGAATCATAGAAGAGATATGTTAATATTATGGTCAGAAAGTGAGACATGAGTCACCCATACTGAGATGTGAAAATAGTTTATAGTTATTTTCTTCCACATGCAACCCCTGGTGGAGAAGATTTTGGAACATGGATATGCATTTTAGAGTTTACTTACCAGGACTATAAATTGTCTTGTAATCTAGTAAATGATTATTATTAGTTTATTTCACTGTTATTTTTATTTAATTAAGTCAGTTAACCTCCTGTTCTTTTCACACAGCAATTAAAATGTTGAAGCTGCATGTGATTATATTGAGAGAGGGAAAGATCAAGCTGTCAACCTTTGTGATCTGTCTGGCCCTCACCCTTTCCCCCTGCAGAGAAGCAATGCGGACAGTGATGAAAACTTTCCGTGTTCAAACCCTCTCTACACATGAAACATGGACAACTTACTTACCCTTCCTATGGCTCTGATCTATAAAATGAGGATAGTAATGGTGTGGACCGCAGAAGATAGTAGTAAGGGCTTAATGAGGTAAGAGCAGTACAGTTCTCCGTGCCATACTCTCTACTACACTGTGTGCGTTACGCAAGCATTTACCAAATCATCCTCATTGGCTCTGTACTCCAGCAGCACTTGGCTTCTAATTCATCAAATGTGAGAAGCACTGTCCTATCCCTAGGACTCTTCACAGGGATTTCTTAGCACTTGCTACCTATATAATCACATATGCATATGTGTGGCTATTTGCTTTATGTCTGTTTCCCCCACCACCACTACCCCCCCACCCCCCCCACCCCCCCACCCTCCGCCCCCGAATTTCCATGCGGTCAGGAACTGTTTTGTCCCTCATGACATACCTGGTGCTCACAGTGGATGCCCAATAGATTTGGGCCAAGCACTGAGTAAACAAATAATAAGCCCAAGAGAAGAGAAAGTATCTAAATTTTTTTTTGAACTATCACAGAAATTTGGGATTAAGTCTCCATGTTTCAAGTCTGTTCTTTATCTGTTATGTCATATTACAACATCAAATTTCAGGTTAGCTTAAAATGTTAGTGGTACATTTTTACCTATTTCCTTTCAAAGTGCTTCTTCAGAAACCATTTTTACAGAAGTTAATCATGTTTTTTAGAGAATTTCATAAATGTATGATAGGATCTCTGATTGTTTAATTTATTTCTTTTTTGAAAGTTAAATTCGATGAATGAAAATTTAATCATATTGAATCAGCCAGTAGTAAATGCAGTGTTCCCAGAATGAAACTTCTTAGCAAATGATGCAGGACTTTGAAATCTAATGTTTGTCCCTTTAGGAAGAAAAGGCAAAATTGCAATGGTCTCAGTGTACCCTAATCATACTATTATTTTGGTTTAGGGAGTACAGTTTGTAATGAGGATGTACTTGCAGAACAAGAAAATTATGTTCTGTGAGGAGCATGCATTTGATTTTTCACATTATTTGTCTATCATTACTATTTCCCTATGAGAAAAATAGTACCCTCAGAAAGCAATGACCAGATGGCTAACATTGTAAAAACCACTCTAAACTTCCCTAGGAAAAGGTTTTATATAACAACATTATTCAACCCATCATTCAAAATACACTTGGAGGCTAAGTTTTACAAAGACTCTGTTGAGTGAGCAACTTCAAAGTGCAGCTCCACACCTGTTTTATTCAATTCAGTCAAATATAGAACCTGGTTCTGCCTTTCTGTTTGTAGTTTCACCTTGTGTGTGACCTTGAAAGTGTGGTCTGCAGACCAGCAGCATCTGCATCACCTGGGAGCTTGCAGACCAGAAGACCACACCTCCATGTAGATGCCCTGAATCAAAATCTACATTTAACAAGGTCCCTGGGTAGTTTGTGTGCATACTGCATTTTGAGAAGCACTGCTGTAAATAGTTTTACTAAAGCAATGGGAAGTAAATGGAGAATTTCAGTGCAAAGAAAAAAATGCAATGCTTATGAAAAACGTGTATTTGTTTAACAAAGTGCAGGAGATGATGATGTAGCAGTTGGGGTCAGTAGAGTCAGAAAGACTTACCCACCAGCTCTGCTCCTCACCAGCCGTGTGCATCAAACATTGCTCCCCAGTTCTCATCCGCTGGACCCGCCTCTCTCCTCCAGCCATTGCGGTGGTAACCAGCTTTCCACATCTGACAGCACCTTAGCTGCTCCAGATAGCCAGCACTTTCTACCCTGGGCTTCTCTGCTGCCCCCAGGAGAGAGGCCTTCGGGCACCTAATCAGTCATCTGAAACGTCCACAATCATTGAAGTGAGACTTCTCCCAGCATGGGGCAACCCTTGACCAGCCCTGAACCAGAGCTGCAGTCAAACCTGTGGTGGAGGCTCCAAGGCCTCTCAGAATGTTAAGCCCCAGCAGCCAACAGCTGACTAGCTGCTTCCTTACATAGAAATACTCTATAGATACTCTACAGAGTACCTTACCACACATGACTGATGTTTTAATTTGAAGTTTGATTGCAAACAGCTCCTTCATTCAAGCATTACACTGATTTTACTATCATTACATTTCTTTACGTATAATATTTAACAGTTACTGTCATCAGGGCACTACACTTTAACCAACCCTTATAACATTCCTGAGAGGCAGATAAGCCCATTATCTTTTCATAGGTAATCAAGCCAGAATAGAACAGTTAAATAGTTCTCCCAGTGTGGTAGTAAAAGCTCTTACCAATGCTAAATTGATGACTCATCCTGGAATCCTCAAAATATACTTTTCTCTTTTATGAAAGTTAGCAGTATTTACAAATTTGCTGATTGGGGAAATTTAGTATTGTCAACTAATACGCAGTATTTGCATAGGATCTGAAAAAAAAATCATTTTTGAACAAAAATCCTTATCAAGCCTGAAACTTGATGTCCCAAATATAGGATATTAAATCCACACAAATTACCTCCATTTTACCACAACAAAGTTACCTATTGAGATCACTCCCATTGTCATTGCTGGACTGCCATTAGTTGGTTTATGCTTTAAGATCAGAGTGGCCCCTAGTGGTCTGCTTTTCTCCTCAGCTTCAAATTTTCAGTGAAGTACAGGTTGGAACTCATTGATGATGACAACCTCATGAAAATGAAAGCTGACTACGACCACCTCCCTAAACCTACCATATATAGGAAATCAATTCTTTGGGGGTTTGAAATCTTATATTTTAAAAGTGTATAACTATAATACAAAAAATATTTACTGACAAAGAAAGTTCTAAAATGAGACATAAAGATTAGATGCATCTTCCTAAAGCATCAGTAAATATAAAAGACGTGCTAATAATATGAGAATGGCCATCTCAAGACATTAACTCAAGAATTAACTATCTGCAAATAATCTATGTAAGCAGTACCTTGATTTTCAGGTTCTTAAAAATGTAAGCATGGAGATGAGGGACCTAATCATACTAATTAATACATTGTGCCTTGTAACAAATTAATTTTAATTAAAGGGACAGACAACTAGAGAAAAGGCTAAAATCTCAGTTAGTAAATCCAAATAGAACATAAATACTCTCAGAACTCATTTGCCTGTTAGAATGAAAGAGTTAGAACTGGACTGGTCCACTCCGCACTGCCAACCTGGACTTCCAACTTATGGCACTGTTTTTAATATCTGTGTTCCTATTGGATTGTTTACTGTATTTGGTCAATAGAATGTGACAAATCAATGTATAATATCCATAATTAGCTCCATGCTCAGAAAACTAATATAACCTAAGACTTTAGCAAGTTCTTTCTATCAGCATAGGTTCTGCTTTAAAAAATGTTTCTGACCAGGAAGCTTTGTAAGATAGGTCATACTCAGGACTGTCAGCATTATTTCTAGTCATAAGCTATGGATTAGAGTCCTTTGCATATCTGATATCATTTTGCAAGCCTACATCACCAACTTAATAAATGCTGGGATGATTTTTAGGTAATAAAGTATAAAATAAAATTCATTCCTTACTCCTAGAGGATCTGGTTCTTATATCTATATCCTCAGAATCTGTCACAGATTTCAGCCTTTATGTCTTCAGATAATCAGGCTTGACTGGCTTAAAGGATGTGTTTTCTGGATGCTACTACTGATCTTTCCAGCTACCATCCTCAATGTAACCTTCTTTTCACAAAGTTCTTTAAAGGATATTCTACATCCAGTGATTCTGTTCTCACTCACACTCTTTAAAATCCCCATCATAACCAGCCATCGTCACCCCATATTCATTTAAAAATATATATCAGACTTCCCAAACCAATGACCTCACCATATCCAGTAGCTTTTTCCAAACCCTTACCTTTCAAGGCCTATCTGCTCTATTTGGTATTATTGACCATCACCTTCTTCTCAAAGCACTTTCTCCTCTTGGATTCTAGGACACTGTATTCCTCTGATTTTCCTCCTCTCTTTACAATTCTAGAGATATATATGCTATATCTAGATGCTATCTACTTCTATTATATGAGTGAGGATGCTAGTATTGACCACAATGAAATATTTTTTGTTTAAAAGAAAATGAGATATTACAAGGTCTCTGGGATAATCAGAGAGAGACAACAATTAATTTTTTAGTTAATTACATATTTCTTTGTGTGATTTCTGTAAGGCCCACTACATTCTGAGTAGCTGGATGTGTGGTTTAAATGGAAATATTTGTAGGATATAAGAAATGTCTGGCCTCCTGAGACCATATGGTTACTTTCTAAATTCTTCCTGAGTCCCCAGAAGACCTACTAACAACTATGGCCTTGAGTAGACTACATTGATTCATAGCCTCTTTCAATAACAAATTATTTGTTTTTAATATTATCTTCTGTTTTGTCTAAGATTCCTACTCAATAGGCTTTTTATTTTAAACTGTGACACCATAAAACAATGACCAGTTTTTGAAATTATCAGGCATCATTTTGATCAAATTGCATACTCTAAGCAAGTACTAGTATATTATTAATATTATCTACACTAATAAAAGACAAAGATGTTAATTGACTGTACCTTCGCTATGCCCACCAGCCAATCAGAGTGACTATATGAAATTAACCTAACCAAGATGGAGGTTAATTTGCATATACCGGCTGGGAGCAAAGACTGAAGACAACGTGAAAGCAAAGTACTGCAGAAGGGAGAAAAGTAGAGGCGGCGGAGACAGGAACGGAGCCAAGGCAGCGGAGGCGGGAGGGAAACCAGCTGGGTGGCGGGGCAGGAGCAAAGCCCGCCGCAGAGGGTTTCGCTTCCTTCTTTGCTTCGCTCCAGCCGCAGGAAGCCCTATTCTTGCAGGAATCTTCCTAATACATAAAAAGCCAGGTCCATCACGTCCTAAACAACAGGATGCATGACCCAACAGCAGACTAGGGTCCCAGCCGGCATGGCGGAAGTCAGTCCTGGGCCCCAGCCGTGCCAAGCGGGAGTCAGTCCTGGCTCCTGGCCGCCCGTGGGCTGCAGCAAGAGGGAACTGTGGGAATGGAGCCATGCTGCCATCAGACTGGCTCTGGGTCCCTCCCCCTGTCCACAGGCTCTGGGGAACCAGAGCCAGGATGTCATCGGACTGGTCTCTTGGTCCCTGAACTCCGTCTGTGGGGAAAAGGTAACCAGTGCCATTCTGCAATGTTTTTGAAATCCCAAACAAACCGGCCAAGCATGAGATATCTAAAGAATCTGAGAAATTAATGCTGGTAAGGAAGTGACGTGTCAAAACCCAATGTTAAATCAACCAGCTCCGATGCCGACAGCGCTCTTTTGCTCAGATGTTTGTGATC
>NW_005871070.1:868361-907495 GCF_000147115.1 Myotis lucifugus | reverse complement strand
AATTATGATCTTAAAGAACCCCATGGAACATTCAATAGAGGCCCAGAAGAGGTGATACTTCAACTGAATGGGAAGAGCTCTATTAGACATCTAGGATAAGGGCAAAAGGAAAGAGAGAAATATCCTAAACTTACATGTATTATTGCCTGCATCCCTCTCCTCTTGTGATTGTCTTGTAAGATGGTTAGTTGATGCCACTCTGCCTATATTTTTGTATATGAGTTTATTATTTTCTCTGTAATAACTTGCATTGTCCTTTGAATTAAACTTTTACCCTCTCATTTGGAGAATGGAGTACAAGTAGAAAATTAAAATTCTTTCCCTTCTACAAATGTGTTATGTAATTATAATTATTATAATAATTGTAATTATTGTAATATCCCTTCTGAAGACTTACTCCATATCAGGCATTGTGTGAAGCACAATGAGATATAATCCCATGTGAACCACTCTCTGTGGTGTTATTATACTAATTGATTGACGAGAAAACTGAGACTTGGAGAAGTATAGAAACTTGCCTAGGAAGTAGCTGAGCCAAGAGTCCAACCCACCTCTTTTTTACTCTAAGAGAACAGTTTTTTCACAACTAAATTAATCTAGTTTTCACCATATCTTTCAAGTATGAATTCTGTATAATGAGGTAAATACTTACTATTAGTGCACTAATCCAGATAGGGAATTTTAAATGCTCACCAGCCCAGGCTTGTATATCCCAGTATGTTCAGAAGCCAGCAGAGCAAATTAAGGCCACTAAAAAGACAACTAAAGACAAACCTACAGCTTACTTCTCACCTTCTATGGATAGTGGCTGCCACTGTTTAAGATGTGAGTTGCCATTGTACTTGGAGAAGATCAAATTAGGAGAGACTGGGAAGCAATGTTATACTATGGAGAGACATTTTATCTAATAACATTCTGTAAAAGCCTATTCCTATAATCAGGGCCTCAAATGTTTTGCCAGCTCCCACAATGCTGTCAATGCCATGAGATAAATATCTTTTATAATCATATACATCCGATTGGCCTCCATCTTCAAATCTGGAGTCCCACTAATGCCAGCAAGAAAAGGAAAATTAATTCATATCTTGTTTACGTCAAACTTGTTTCTCAGTCTCCTCAATTAAATCTCATTGATATATATATATATATATATATATATATATATATATATATATATATATAATTTTTAAAGCTTAATGAGGTCATCTTTTCTCAAATGTGCACATCTCTGTTATAATCTAATCTACCAGAAGCCTCTTGAGAATCCAGCTTAGTGGATTATACAATTATTAAAGGTTGACCTTTTCTGTGGAGTTTAATGAAAGAGAAAATGCATTTTTAACTTTGGCTGATGTGCAATCAGGTGTCAGTCATCATTTCTTTAATCTATCTCAACTAGGCTATAAATTAAGTGGGTCTAAAACCTAATTTATGAGGCCAGCAGAGGAATGAAAATCCAGTGGTTATGAAGAAAGACTTTAAGGAAGACCCACTCTGAAGTCATCTAAAGAAGAGGGCAGTAAGAATGACAACTGATTTACAGACAGGCCATGAGAACTGTTGGGAGAGAGGAATTCCCATAGTGGGGGTTTGCATTTGTCGTAACTTGAACACAGTGTAACAGGGACTCAAAGCCTGGTGAAGATTACCACACACCAGGCAAAAGCTAATGGGTATAATTTTTAAGCCAAATTATACCTAAAACAAGTTCACCCTTAAGCTTAAAAACTTACTTTTTATAATTTACTGTTATTCCCTTTTATATTTTTAAAGTAAAAATTTTGTACAAATCTCCCTTAATTAATTGATTACTCCTATTTTAAACAGAATCTGTTCACAGCATAGAATTTTATATGCCAGAAAAGTAAATATCCCCAACAATTTTATGTAAATAAACATCTTTATAATGCCTCCTTTGTTTCATCCACACCATTTTTTTCTTACCATTTTCCTAATTAAGGACATTATGCAGTTTGTCAAAGATTTTCTATGTATAAACTTCTGACCTCTGCATTTCTCACAAGCTTCCTAAGACATCCCAGGTGAGATATTTGGGTAGACTGAAGCTATGCAATGTTGGAATAATAACTAAGTTGAATCAATTTTGCAAAATAGCTAGCCAGTCCTGAGAAAAGTAAAATTACCAATAACAAATTGGACACACATTCTGCTCCAGACATAGTGTAAGGTGTTGCATTGACTCAAGAACAGACCAAGGCCTCCCCTTACCTCAAGGAGCTTAGAGTACAGGATAGGAACAAAATGTGTGCAAGCGACTACAAGTTGTGCACTCCAATGGTGAGCCAAGTAGGTAAACTGACCTCTTTTTGTCAGGAAGCTTATAAAACATGTTTGCTCAAATAAAGTTATCATTTTTATTGGTTGATTTGAAAGGAAATTAACATTTACATATATCTATATCTGTCTACCCTATATAATAAAAGCCTAATATGCTAAGTGTCCGGTCAACCAGTCAGCCATTCAACCAATCAAAGAGTAATATGCTAATGATATGCTAAGGCTGCTCAACCACTCACTATGACATGCACTGACCACCAGGGGGCAGACATTCGACCAGTCAACCAGTTGCTATGACATGCACTGACCACCAGTGGGCAGATGCTCCAACTGATAGGTTAGCTTGCTGCTGGGGTCCGGCCATTTGGGACTGAGTGAGACAGGCCAGACAGGCCCTGGAGCCTTCCTGTGGTCCCTCCCTGGCTGGCCAACCCCCCAGTCCCTCCCAGGTCCCAATCGTTCACCGGTGGAGTCCCTCTGCCTGGCTTGTGCCCTCTCACAATCTGGGACACCTCGGGGAATATCTTTCCTCCTTCCTCGTAGTCAGGCAGCACAGTGACATCCAGGGTTCACACAAGGAGAGTGTCAGAATAGGGTGGCAGTGCAGTAGGGTCAGAAGATTGGGGATTTGAGTGAATACATCAATACATGGAGGATGATGTGAGCAGGCTTTTCACTGTCAGAGAAGAAAGGTACAAATATAAAAAGGGGGAAGCAGGAGTGAACCCTGCAGTCCTAGACTGGAATTATAAGTATAAGGGTAACTCACGGGTTTTAATGTATATCCAGAAAAATAGATAAATATAAATGAAATGCAAATTTGTACATATACATATGTATAATACATATACATAAGCCGACATATAAGTCTAACACAGATCTTGACTTTTCAATGGCATACCTCCATTAAAACAAACAAATCAGGACTTGGACCAGTGGCTAATTCCAGGTGGCTATGACAAGGAAAAAAGTGTGTCTGTGGGCTTTCAGCATCCCAGCTTCAGAAAGCTGCCATTTTCCAAATCTGGAACAATTTGAGCATCAAAATAAATATATATATACTAGAGGCCTGTTGCATGAAAAGATTCATGCAATAGGCTTTCCCTTCCCCTGGCTGCTGGTACCGGTTTTCCTCCAGCACCTGGGACCCAGGCCTTTGCTCCAGCCGGAGCCGCCTTCAAGCCTTCGCTGCCCCACCCAGCCGCTCTGGGTCGGGTCGCACATGGGGCGCCCGGGCGGATCCGCTGATCACTGCTTCCTCACCCGGCCACCCCGGGTCTGGTCACACATGGGACGCCCGCCACCCAGGGTCGCAGATAGCAGGCCCGGATGGCGGCAGGGCAGGCAGGATGGCGCTGCCCCACCCTGCCTGCAGTATGCAAATTAGCCGCCATCTTTGTTGGTGGTTAATTTGCATATTGTGCTGATTAGCCAATGAGTGGTGTAGCGAAGGTACAGTCAATTACCATGTTTGTCTATTATTAGATAGGATGAGCCTAAGTGACTGGAATGACCAGAACGACTGGTCGCTATGACATGCATTGACCACCTGGGGGCAGATGCTCAACATAGGAACTGCCCCTTGGTGGTCAGTGCATTCCCACAGCCAACTTCCCCCAGCCTGCCAACCTCCTGCAGTCCCCATAGCTGGCCAACCTCCCAAGGTCCCTCCTCCCTGACGACGGCCCCTGATCACCCTGATCAGGGCCAGCTTCTGGGCTGGGACAGGAAACCGAGGATGGGTGGCAGTGGACGTGGCCCCTTTTCCCAGGGGCGCCGAGGGCTGGCTCCCTCCTTGAGGCCAGCAGCCATCCTCCTGTGCCCCATCCCTCCTCCAGGCTGACAGGCCCCAATTGGTCTGTGGCCCACCTGCTGCAGTGGCGGCGCAGTGGCGAGGGAAGGAGGGGGGGGGCGGCGAGCAGGGAACTGCATGGTGGCAGGGTGCCAATAATGGCAGGGTCAGCATCTGGCGTCCATTTCTTCCATGCCTGGCACAGTGACAGTCGCCTCCTCTCTGGCCCGACCCTGATCGGCCTGGCCCAAATTGGCCCTGATCACCGGCCAGGCCTAGGGACCCCAATTGTGCATGAATTTCATGCACCAGGTCTCTAGTAATTGTAATAAATTATAACTCATTGAATAAAATGTAAGTCTCTGAGCACACACTGATATAAATACATACCAGGTATACCGGTTAATAATGTGGATTTTGTAATCAAAGAAAACACAACAATTTCAAGAGAAATATCAAAAGTGCTTTATTCAAAGTAGTATCCATCGGTAGCTACACATTTCCCCCATCTTTTAGGTAATTTGTGGATACTATCCCAGTAGAACTTTTCTTGTTTTGAGGCAAACCATTCAGAGACCTAATTTTCCACTTCTTCGTACGTTTTGAAGTGCTGCTCAGAAAGTGCATGTACCATCGATTGGAACAAGTGGTAATCTGAAGGAGCAAGAGCTTGTGAATATGGCGGGTGGGTTAATACTTCCCAGGCAAGATCTTTTAACGTGTCTTTAACTGGTTTTGAAGTGTGTGATGGTGCGTTATCATGAAGCAAATTACTTTGCTGTGTCTTCTGGCACATTCTGGTCATTTCATGATCAAAGCATGGTTTAAATTGATTATTGCTTGTCAGTAGCGATCAGTATTATCGGTTTCACCTGGTTTTAGGAGCTCATAATACACCACACCTCCCTGATCCCACCAAATGCAGAGCATTGTCTTTTTTCTGAAGCGATTTGGCCTTGCAGACTATGTTGATGGTTGACCTGGATCAACCCATGATTTTGTGCATTTGAGATTCTCAAAATCCACTTTTCATCGCCAGTCACAATTCAATGCAAAAAAGACTTTCTTTAGTGCTGTTGAAGCAACATTTTACTGATGACTTTTCGGTTTTCCATTTGTCTTTCATTCAGCTGTGGCACCCATTTTCCTTCCTTTAAAATCTTTCCCATTGCTTGGAAAAGATCGGAAATTGTTTGCTGAGCAACGTTTAATCTTTCTGTAAGTTGTTTTTGAGTTTGATACTCATCTTCATCCAATAATGTTTGTAATTGTTGATCTTCAACCTTTTTCGGTTGACCTGGACGTTCTTTGTCTTTCACATCGAAATCATCACTTTTAAAGCGTTTAAACCAGTGTTCACAAGTATCTTGAGATGGAGCATGTCCACCATAAGCTTCCCAAAGTATATGATAACTTTCAGCAGCACTTTTCTTCAAAATAAAGTAATAAATTAAAACTTCCCGTAAATGCTCTCTTTTTTTGGCACAAAACTCGACATTTTTAAGCATAAAAATATCTATGATGTTGACACCTTCAGCAAATTTGACATATGAAGTTTTGAAGATTGCTGTCTATACAACAAAATAGCATACATATCAAATCGCATATATACCAACATATGTGTAATTCCATCTATTGAAAAAAATCCGCATTATTAATCAGTACACCTAGTACATGCACACACTTGCTAGCTCCTAAATAGTAGTATTAGAAAAATTACCATTAGCAACCATTATATTAATAATTAATTCAGGCAGGAAACATCATGGATGCTAAACATGACAGGTCAATGTGGAATAAGTAACTAGACTTTACAGTCTCCAAGTATCTCTCCACAAAGCACCTACTATTACAAAAGGGAAGAAAGGAAACTTCACAAAGGAGAAACCTGGAAGATATTATCTTAACTAAGAGATCAAAGTTAACACTATTAGTAATTAGACAAGTAGATAACAACTGCCACCACGTAAGATGATATGAGAATACTGCAACCCTTCTGTGAAATTCTGACCCAAAATTATGGGTCTTATTGTGAGGAAACATTAAAAAAAAATTCAAATTGACTTATAATCTACTAAACTCATCAAGGTTATGGAAAGTCAAAGAAAGACTAAAGAATCATTCCAAGGTTGGAGATTTGAACAATATAACAGCTAAAGTATAAAGTAGTGTCCTAGATTGGGTCCTACTTGCTATAAGGAAAAATAGAGTCTCTGGGTAAAGGACATATGGGAGCCATTTATAATATTTACCTTCTCTGTAAATTTGAAATTGTTTCAAAATAAAAATTATAAAAAGAGGCAATGAATAAAAGCACTTGCTATAAGGGCAGAATAATCAAAGTCAGACAGGGCTGAAAAGACAGAAAATCCCATCTCCATGGTAACAGATGAGGTCTGTCCTCATTATTGCTGTATCACAAGGGCCCAACCTAGTCTTTCACACAATAAGCATTCAATTGACATGTGTTGAATGAATTCATTGGTTAATTAAGCAGGGAGAAAAAAAGATGCCAGTCAGGAAAGACTTCAAAAAAGAGACAAATGAACATAGAGGACATTCTAATTTTAAGGAACAGCATGAGAAAGGTCTTAAATGTGAGAATGCATTGTCATATGGAGCAGCAGAGAGCTGCAGGAGAGATAATGTTCAGGAACACAGGAGGAGTGATGGTTAGAAAGGAAGTACAAAATGATAGTCTACAAGGTCAGGGTAAAGTAAAAGTGAATCCTAAATTTAGAAGAGAACTGAAAAACTTGATAACCTTTTCTAACAAACTCAGTTAATTCTTTCTTCTTCTAGCCCTCCTCTAACAGAGGAGCAAATATCCAGTCATGGGTCCAAAGAGGAATGAATGGAAATAATAATTATCGTTTATTTACCAGTTAAATGACAAAATCCCTTGGTTCTTCAGCTACATTTCCCAGAGAATTCTAAAGGATTATGTTCCACAGAATGTTATGTTAATAAGTGTTTCCTGATGGGATAATTGTGGATTAAGCTAAAGTAATCATATTTCTCTCCTAAATGATTCCTCATTGGGATACTCCAAAGAATATGCATTGTGTCCCAGTGCCTCAGTATCCTTCCCCATGCAGCCCCCATCCAACAGGCAAATCTAAAAGAATTGTGAGAATATACTCTGGGTCCTAGAGTCTAGGGCATGCCCTTTACATTGTTGAGCAGACAGGAGGAGACTAACACTGTAGTCCTTGTGAACAGTCAGCTCAACCCTACTAGGCATGAGATTTTGAGTGAAACCAGAGATGTGATTAAACGCAAATGATGGTAAAGGAGTAGGGCCCTGTACATAATAACTTGCCTACTTCTCTCTTTATGGCTCTGGCAGTTTCTCTGAAAACAGCCACACACAGAGATAAGAATGTAGAAAGTCAAGTCTTTCTAAGGGCTTTCATGAGCTGACCTCTTTGTGCCATTTGTTTTAGATGGGGCCTGGTTACCATGGATATCAGAAGTGTTAGAAGAAGCATGCAAGAAAGAGTTATTTGTGAATGAGTAAGGATATGGCCTATAGATGTTGGGGATTAAAAGAAAGAGAGAAAAAAATCTAAATGAGAAGAGAAATATGAAGAGGCCAATTTGATGGCGGCTCCAAGTGTTGCAAAGCTGACAACACTGGCAACACTAACAGGAGCACCTTCTTCCTTGAATGTTCACATTCAAGGTCTAGTGACTCTCATTGACAGAGATGCAAGCATCCAGCCCAGAAGGGGGAGTGACGGATGATTTCTGTGGAATTGAAATTCAGTGGCGTGTGAAGCATCCACAGAACCTCTTCAATGACCATACTGAACAATTACCAAGTTGAAAGATACATAAGTGCTGTGTAAACTTTGCAAATAGTCAAGGAGAAAATAGCTCTTTTCTGCATAACTGCAGATATTTCTAATATGAGAGGCAGAAAGGGGGGTGCAAGAAATGATAGCAGCAAAAAACAAGAGATAAATGGAGACATGGAGAGGAAGGCTCATAAGGTTTCCCCTCCAGGTAGAAAAGAGGAAAGATGTAAATGGAAGAGAAGGAAGGGAGCATGCACCACACATGCAATTAATTTCTTGAAAAGACATAAATTGCCCCTCAGTGATTCTTTTTTTTAAATTTTACTATTGATTTATTTAGAGAGAGAAGAAGGGAGAAGGAAAGAGAGAAACATCGATGGGAAAACGAACCATCATCAGCTGCCTCCTGCATGCCTCCACCAGGGATCTATCTAGCCCACATGTGCCCTGACTTGAAATCAAACCAGCAACCCTTCCATGCACAGGACAATATCCAACCAACTGAGCCACACTGGCCAGGGTGCCCTTCGGTGATTCTTAAGCTTCAGTGTGCTCAGGAGTCCCCTGGGTAGACTGTGAAGAATGCAGATTCCAAGGTGTTTTTTTTTATTAAATCTTTATTGTTCAGATTACATTTGTTCCTCTTTTCTTTCCCCCCATAACTCCCCTCCTCCCAGTTCCCTCCCCACCCTCCGCCCTCACTCCCCACCCACTGTCCTCATCCATAGGTGCACGATTTTTGTCCAGTCTCTTCCCGCATCTCCCATTCCCCTTTCCCCCCCAAGAATAGCCAGTCCATTCCCTTTCTATGTCCCTGATTCATTATAATCACCAGTTCATTTTGTACATCAGATTATTTATTCACTTGATTCTTAGATTCACTTGTTGATAGATGCATGTTTGTTGTTCACAATTTGTATCTTTACCTTTTTCTTCTTCCTCTTCTTAAAGGATACCTTTCAGCATTTCGTATAATACTGGTTTAGTGGTGATGAACTCCTTTAGCTTTTCCTTATCTGTGAAGCTCTTTATCTGACCTTCAATTCTGAATGATAGCTTTGCTGGATAAAGTAATCTTGGTTGTAGGTTCTTGGTATTCAGCACTTTGAATATTTCTTGCCATTCCCTTCTGGCCTGCAAAGTTTCTGTTGAGAAATCAGCTGACAGTCGTATGGGTATTCCCTTGTAGGTAATTGATTCTCTTTCTCTTGCTGCTTTTAGGATTCTCTCTTTGTCTTTTGCTCTTGGCATTTTAATGATGATGTGTCTTGGTGTGGTCCTCTTTGGATTCCTTTTGTTTGGGGTTCTCTGCGCTTCTTGGACCTGTAAGTCCATTTCTTTCACCAGGTGGGGGAAGTTTTCTGTCATTATTTCTTCAAATAGGTTTTCAATATCTTGCTGTCTCTCATCTTCTGGCACCCCTATAATTCTGATATTAGTGCACTTGAAGCTGTCCCAGAGTCTTTCTAATGCTTATGACTCATTAGGTTGCTGTGTAGTACTCAGACCACATGGTCAGAAACTCTGAGCTATAATGATCTTATAAAACTCATTTGGCCTGAGGATGTTCTGAGACTTCAATGAGTTCATCTTTGAGTGTGTCAAAACTGATGAGTAGGCTAATAGAAGGCTCCTAGTTCAGGTGAATAAAATATAATCTTATCACCTATGCATGGGTCCATGCCTAGGTCTTGCATATCAATGGTATACAGTAAAAATTTAGTTGAGAAAAGCGTTGAAGAGACAAAAGGGCATATAATACAGTCCAGGTTTTAATGATGAGAGTCAAAGCCATGTAAATTTATGCATAATCCACCCTAACTGTGAAGAAAGTGAGGTTAAATGAACTTACAATGAAGGCCTCTTTGTTAAGGGTCAGCCACAGTGTCCTCCCACAGCCATGCCCTGGAGACAGTGAAGCACTGTGATTAAAAGCCCTGCAGGCAGTCAGTCTGCCTGGCTTCAACATGTTCTGAAACTTCTTTGCTGTGTAACTCTGGGCAAATCAGGTCGTACATATATCAGAACTGCACCTTCTATGAAATGAGCATATAATCCCAGCCCCTTCTCAGGGTTGTTGAAATAATTTACTCAGTAGCACATAAGAGGTGCTTAGCTCAGGATAGGACAACAGTAAGCACTCAATTGATATTAAAAGAGCAGGAAATTTGGACTGACCTTTTCACTGTCAGGCTTTTGCTAAAAAAGTAAAATTAATTCTTCAGGAGAAAAGAAATTAAGTGAAGGTTAATCCTAAAACCAGGAATTGCCTTCTGGTTGAACTATCAATGGGCCATCACTATTTCTGAAGTTTTTCACAGTAGTGACTAGTTTGTGGCTTTATCCATGCCACTTTCACTCTTTATTGAGAATTTTAAGATTTAGATATGATGTAGCTTGACTTCTAATATAATTGATGAGGAAATCCATATCTTGGAAATTCACAGAGGTTGTGATTTCCCCAAAATCATGCAGGTAATTCCAGTCCAGTTCTCCCAATTCAGGGATCTTTCTACTGTTCACTTCTGCTCTTCCTCCTATCGACAGGCCTCAACCCAAATGTCTACTAGTGTTAATAATCACACTGGACTGGAAACCAGATAACTCAGGTTCAAGAACACGCTTTCCACTTACTAGCTAGTGACCTTGAGCAAGCCATCTTACTTCTTCAAGCATCCCTTCAACTCCTACAATACTAACCCCTCTCAAAGGCACTTATGCACATCATATGAGAACACAGATGTCCAAGGCTTCTGTAGACTGTAACACTATAGACATTTAAGGTGCTATATTCATTATTGATACTGCTATTACAATTTTAGGAGTAGTAGTTTAAATCCTGGTGGAGATAGACTTTTGAAAGTTGACCAGAAGAATATTTTCACACTCAAAGCTATATTCAGCTTCAGATGAACTACAACTCATTTGTTCAAGTTAATTTAGGAAGATTAATTTTCTGTCACACACAAAAAAATCCATCAATACATTTGTCCAACTAAACAATTTTCTAATCCATTGAACAAAACAGGGACTTTGAAGAGAGTGAAGCCAGAGCCATTTCACTCTGCTCACAACACAGAACACTTATCTGCCTGCTGTAAAGACAAGAGCCTTTCTCGAGCTTTGTGCCATCACTTGAATGGAACGTGTGGGCAGAAGCAAGGGCGTCAGACCAGTGAGCAGGAGCATTGGTGGTCTTCTGGGAACAAGCTGCCCACAGCCTTCGCTGACCAGCAGAACAGAGTCAGGGCAGCAGCCAACGGCAAATCACTCACAGTCCAGCCAGAAATCGCTGGGTCTGAAGGAAGCTGGCAGCTGCGGCACAGGCAGATCAAAGCTGGCTGGCAGCTGCTCCCCAAGGCAGAGAGCAGCATGGAGTCAGAGGCCTGGGGGAAGGAGCTGAATTCTCTGATGGCAAGGCTGTGACCTTTTCAAATCACCCTCTTGTCTGCACTGTTGAGACTTAGAAACTAGAGCATTCACAAGGGGCACATGCAAAGCACGTGAAATTCTGTGGAAAAGGAGCACAGAGCAACTTTCAAACTAGAAAGTATCCGTCCTACCAGTAAGTGTTCTGTGTTGTTGTGGTGCCCAAGAACAAACTTTGTAGTCCTTTTTTTCTAACTGATATTTTTAATAAATCCTGTGCCCACAAGCAACTTGGAAATGATATTAGGTTTTCTGTGTTCCCAGGGGTTGCTAAGCAACATTTCTAGCAGCTGGAGAAATTTCCATAGTAAGCAAGTCATGTTCTACCACAAAGGCCATGGTTTGAAAAATACATTTTTCATCTATCATCTATAAAGCCAGTGTTTTAATACTAGGGGCCTTTTATCATAGCTAAAATGAGATTCAGCATTTGCTAATAGTAACTACAGAGCACTTTAGCAACAGGCCCTGATATAATTCTGCTCTGGGAACACAAGGACACAAAAGCATGTGTCAGTTTTTATAGGTGCTATAAGACAATCATGGTCAACAAAATAAATCAAAAAAATTCAGCCAGGCAGATTATTTTTAATAAATGAAAGGGCATTTTAAAAGAGCTTTAGAGGTTGGTATTTTTGTTTTTACTTTCAAACTGAAGAGAACATATTCCTTTTCCTAATTTTCTTTGTTGTTATTTCAAAAAAAAAAAATGAAGAGTATCCTATAATATCTTGGAGTTTACTTGGGGCAGAGGAGTCATATTTTAAAATTAACATTTAAAATATGCCATTGATCTGTATATTTTTCTTCTAAGTTCTAATTTTGATTCTCTTTAGTTGTATGCTTATGAATATCTTCAGTATAGAGGATATTTTTTAAAAATTTAAATGTTGAGTGTGCCTGGAGGTTTAAAAAATATACATCCAGAAACCCTGAGCTGCATCTCTGCTGTTACAGAAAATCAGCTTTAACTATAAACATGTTAACCAATAATGGATGAAATTATTTCTCATTCTGGCTCATTGCCAGACCAAAACTATTTCTTTAAAGCCAAGCAGCTACTCCTAACGCAGAGCCCTCTTCCCCTCTGAAGGGCATGCAATGCCAACCTCTAATGCCCAGGTGTAGAAAGAGTTTCATTTCCTGGGTTCCAAGTGCTTTTGTAAAATTGGTATCTGCACAAGAACTCTCCTAGAAGTTTCTTAAGCACAAATTCACCCACTTTCTTCCACCAGTAAAAATACTGGTTACTGGCTTCTTAAGTGCTAAAAATACTGTTTAAATTACCATATGAAAACCAAACCAAATGAGTCCAAACAATTTGTATTCATTTCCCTGATGTGCCCTCTTTAATACAGTTTCAGAAGATGAGTTGATCATTTCCAAAGTAATATAGTTATATCTGATTCACTTTTGACTGGGGTTAAGAGAGAGAGACAAGAAGGAGGAGGAGGAGGGGGAGTGGAGAGAAGGAAGGGGGAGGAGAAAAAGAAGAAGGAGAGGGGGCAAGAGGATTTAATAAAATGCTATTCTATAGTTATATGGTATCAATTTTGAATTTTCCTTACAGCAATGGGTACTTTCACAGAACAAAGAAGTCTGAGGCTGAGAAATTTACCAACAGAAGTAGGCAAAGTGGCATATTTTTACTCCAAGAATAAGTATCTTCTACAATGAGCAATTTTTAAAATCAGATCTGCAGTATTAAATTAACTTTAATATTTGTATTCTTGCCCAATCTTATTAAGCTAACCACCAGAATTAGAAAAACGATTTTCCCTTTTGCTAAGCAATAGGCTCTCATTCATTCATTCAACAAATCTGGAGACCCTACTATATGCCAGGTATTCTGGCCCTCTTGAGGATACAAGTGAAGGGAATGTTTTCCCTATCTTCATGGAGCTTGTGGCCCAGGGTGGAATACAAACAAGTAACCAGAAAATGTAGCAGTGTGGTAAGTGCTGACTGGAAGTACAGTGGGGCATTGACTTACGAGTTTAATTCGTTCCATGACGGAGCTCGTAACTCAAATTACTCATATATCAAATCAAAAAGTGAACGAGTGAGACACGTGATGCTGGGCTGATGTTGTGGCATTCACTGTGACGTTCACTGCGCCAACTAGCGGTGGGGTATCTGAAGCTGGCTCATAACCCCAATTTTAGCTCGCAACTCAAAGCAAAAAATCAGCCGAGAGACGGCTCCTATCTCGAAAAACTCGTTAGTCGGGACACTCATAAGTCAAGGCCCCACTGTAAATTCAGGGGCTGAGAGAGCACATTGGTGCTCAGGAGGAAGAAGTCTCCAAGGTGTGACCTGAAGAATCACAGAGGTAGCCAAGAGAAGGTGTGGGAGAGGTATGGTGAGATGTGGGAAACCAGTGCCCAGGCCAGGAATGAGCTATTAAAAGAACACTGATACTAGTCTACAGCTTAATAAAGAATGGTTAGAGATTTTGGAAAAATCAGATTCACTGTCTCAAGGTACTGCATTAGTCTGCTAGAGCTGCCATAGCTAAGTATCACAGACTAGGTGACTTAAATAACAGAAACTTATTTTCTTACAGTTATAGAAGCTAGGACATCAAGAACAAGGTGTCAACAATTTGATTTTTTGTGAGGTCCCTCTGCTTGACTTGTAGACGGGCACCTTCTCCCTGTGTCTTGATATGAACATCCCTCTGTGCTTGTCTATGCCCTTATCTCTTCTTATAAGGACACTAGTGGCCCAGTGCATGGATTCATGCACATTGAAAGGAAATTAATTAGAAGGTGGCCGGCAGGGTGGGACTGGGCAAGACAGGCTGGACACACCCTGGAGCCAACCTCCCACGGTCCCTCCCCAGCCGGCCACAACTCCGCAGCTCGAAGGGCGTCTGCGGAGTGAGCGGGATCCCTCTGGCAGGTGGGGTCCCTTGGCCTGGCCTGCGGGGATCAGGCCGAAACTGGCAGTCTGACATCCCCCGAGGGGTCCAGAGTGCGAGAGAGCACTCTACAAAGTTGTTGTTTCTGGCAGCTCTTGTGTTGAGCATCTGCCCCCTAGTGGTCGGTCGGTTGGATGTTGCTTAGTCTTTTATATATATAGACTAGAGGCCCAGTGTATGAAATTCGTGCATGGGTAGGGTCCCTGGGCCTGGCTGGCAATCAGGGCCAATCAGGGCCTTCCAGCTGCCGGCCTGGGACTTCCTTCTGGCTGTCAGCTGGGGCCTTCCTTCCAGGTGCCAGCCGAAGCCTCCCTTCCCCAGCTGCTGACTGCCAGCGGGGCCTTTCTTCATTCCGCGCTGCCCCCTGGTGGTCAGTGCACATTATAGAGAGTGATCAACTCCCAGTCTCCTGGTTGAACTCCCAAGGGGACAATTTGCATATTAGGCTTTTATTTATATAGATTAGCCAAGTTAGATTAGAACTCATCCTAATAGCCTCATTGTAACTTAAGTACCTCTTTAAAGACTGTTTCCAAATAGTCATATTCTAAGGTGCTATGGGTTAGGACAGTGATGGAGAACCTATGACACATGTGTCAGAGGTGACATGCGAACTCATTTTTTTGGTTGATTTTTATTTGTTAAATGGCATTTAAATATATAAAATAAATATCAAAAATATAAGTCTTTGTTTTACTATGGTTGCAAATACCAAAAAAATTTCTATATGTGACACAGCACCAGAGTTAAGTTAGGGTTTTTCGAAATGCTGACATGCCAAGCTCAAAAGGTTCGCCATCACTGGGTTAGGACTTCAATATATAAATTTTGGGGAAACACAATTTCATCCCATAACAGTCAGTTTGATTATAAAAGTAGAGAATGCCCTGGAGAAGGTAAGATTGCAGAAACAATAGGTGACAGGAGAAACCAGAGTGTGTATTTCTAGGAGGAGGAAGAAGTTAATAGCACCAAGTACCTCCAAGGTCAAAAAGAAGTGAGGACTGAAAATAACCTTCAAAATTAGGGATAAGGAAGGCATGATGATCTTCTTAAGTGCTGTCTGGAGAAGTCAAGCAAGGTGCAGATAAACCCCCAAGAGATCAAACAACGAACTTATATGCATATATGCATAACCTGTGAATATAGACAATGGGGTGGTGAGGGCCTGAGGGAGGGGAGGACAGAAGTGGGCTGGAAGAGTTTAGTGGGGAAAAAGAAGGACCTATGTAATACTTTCAATAATAAAGATTTTTTTAAATAAAAATAAAATAAGTTGCCTCCGGGGAAAGAGAGTGAAATTTGGAGTACAGAGAAATAGCATGCAAAGTTGCCTTTCATTTTAAGTTTTTGCTGTTCACTATATGTATTCATTGCTAATTTTCTTTCAAAATGAAATTTTAAAACTTAATATTAGCATTTATCTCATCAGATTATTTAAAAATTAATATAATACTTGTCAAATATTTGGACCTGGAACTAAGCAGATGTTATGAAGTGCATGTTTGTGTGCCTTTAATTTCATGTTCTAACCCTCAATGGGAAGGTATTAGAAGGTGAGCGTTTGGAGGCAATGAAGTCATGAGGGTGGAGTTCTCTTGTTGGGAACTTTAACAAAAGACACAAGGGAGCTTGCTTCCTCTCCCTCTGTTCTCTGCCATGTAAGAATACAAGTAGAAGGGTCATCTGTAAACCAGAAAGCAGGACCCACTAGCTACTGGATCTGATGGCACCTTGATCTTAAACTTACCAGCCTCCAGAACTATGAGAAATAAATTTCTATTCTTTAAGCCACCCCATCTATATTCTATAGTATCCAAAACTGACTAATACTTCAGGTTATCAGTGTTATACAACAATGGAATCAGAGCCATTTTGGAGACAGATCCCAGGGTACTTTGACTGAGAGAAACAATAAAGTATCATGTATTTTGTGGACATACCACTAATACAATATCAAAATAGTTATTTAAATACTAGAGGCCCGATGCACAAAATTTGTGCAAGAGTAGACCTTCCTAACCCCAGCTGCTGGCACCAGCTTCCCTTTGGCACCCGGGACCCAGGCTTCTCTCTGGCACCCGGGACCTGGCCTTCCCTCCCCCCAGCCACCAGCAGGCACCTGGGATCCAGGTTTCCTTGTGGTCACTGACAGTCACCCGGGACCTGGGCTTTGCTCCTGCCACTGGTGGGCACCCAGGACCCAGGCTGCCCTTCTGGCCCCAGCTTCATCCAGAATGACGTCCAGAATGATGTCCAGTCTAATTAGCATATTACCCTTTTATTATTATAGATAACTCTCCAATTGTATCCATTCTTTTGCATGATTAGAAAAATTTGATTGAGAAGAAATAAAGCCTTTCAAATAAAAGTGAAAGCTATATCTGAATTCAGCTATTTAAGTATTATATCTATTGAATCAATTGTTAGAAAAAGTAGAGGGAAAGGTACTTTAGGAAGCCAACAAAATATGGCAGGAGTATGACACTGTACTATTGTCCAAGATCATGAGCAGTGGTGTGTCTATTTCATGTGACAAAGAACCATGGACCTGCTACAGGTAAAGCACATGATTTTTCAACATGCTTTATCAATGCTACATATTATCTACTGAACATCAAAGTGACAGGTCAGGAGTCATCACACTGACATGAGGCCAAGGCTAGTACTAAAGTACCAATCACAACAAAATGAGTTGCAGGTGAACTGAAGACACTCAGAACTAGAATGGACCTTGGCAGCCAACCCCCCAATTTTTAAATCCCTTCTACAACAAAACTGCCAAGTATCCTGCCTGGAAGTTTAAGAAGCCACTGAGACATATGCTGCAGGCAACAAGAGGAATAACAAGCAGGGCAGACAAAGCAAAACTTCCAGGATTTTCTGAAACTTTTAGGTCTTTCCTATGACACATAGAGCTTTAAGTGTTGCTAAACAAAGACTTCAAGCCTTCTGTAACCTTTGACACAGCATCAGAAACCTCATTGAGCACTGTGAGAGCAAGCCCTAGGTTTCAATTTTAGCTCCACCCCTTAACTTAGTTGGGTGGCCTAAACTCTTTAAGAGTCTAGTTTCTTCATCTATCAGATAAGGCTATTAACAGTCCAATGCCATTGTGTTTTTGTGAACATTAACATCTATATAATAAAAGCCTAAGCGACCATTGCAGCTGAATGACCAGAATGACCAGTCACTATCATGCTCACTGAGCACCAGGGGGCAGACGCTCAATGCAGGAGCTGCCCCCTGGTGGTCAGTGCGCTCCCACAGGGGGAGCACTCCCACAGGGGGAGCGCCACTCAGCCAGAAGCCGGGCTCTCAGCTGACTAGTGCAGTGTCAGTGGCGGGAGCCTCTCCCACCTCCGTGGCAGTGCTAAGGAGCAGCAAGCAGGCAGGCGGTAAGGAGTGAGGGGTCCTGGTCTGTGAGAGGGCGCAGGCCGGGCTGAAGGATCCCCCTCTCCAGTGCACAAATTTTGTGCACTGGGACTCTAGTAATATAATAATTCTTGTAAAGCATTTAACCCTATGCACATCAAATACTAAGTGTTCAGTAATTGTTAGTTAGGCCATTATGTTCAATAGTAGGAATAACTCTGATCTAAGCTGCAAACTCATTGAGGATAGAATTCTCATGACATGAACTGGACTTTTCATGTCACAATTACAGAAAAATTTTACTCTGTCAAATACTTTTACTTTAGAACAACTGAAACCATTGAGATATGAAATTCTAAAGGTAACATCACTTCTTCCTATTGAGCTCAAGAAAGTGTTCCATGCTCCCAGATGAGATGGGAATATCTCTCTGTCTGTCCTTCCCAAAATTTCCACAGTACCTGGAAAGTTCCAGGAAAGAAAAAACAAAACAATCATCTACTTATTTGGCGGGATAGCCACATAGGAGACCAGCCAATGCATGACTTGAGAAACATAAAGTGATATAAAAGTATATTTATTTATAGGTTATTCTTATTTGAAAACTAGAGGCCTGGTGCACAGATTCATGTACATTGAAAGAAAATTAATTAGAAGGTGGCCAGTGGGTCAGGACTGGATGAGGCTGGACAAACCTTGAAGCCAACCTCCCGCAGTCCCTCCCCAGCTGGCCACACCTGGGGCAGCTCCGGGGCTTGAAGGGCATCTGCAGAGTGAGCAGGGTCCCTCTGGCAGGTGGGGTCCCTCAGCCTGGCCTGTGGGGATCGGGCCGAAACTGGCAGTCTGACAATCCCTGAGGGGTCCTGGAGTGTGAGAGGGCACTCTGCAAAGTTGCTGTTGCTCGGCAGCTCCTGTATTGAGTGTCTGCCCCCTGGTGGTCAGTGCACGTCATAGCTACTGGTCGGACAGTCGGGCAGTCAGATGGCCCCTTAGCCTTTTATACATATAGATATTGGTTTTAGTTGCCTTAAGTGAAACACATTTGCTTTTAGCCTGCTTCTCCCCCCTTTTCAGATCTATTACTGGGCATGAATCTACATAGTCCCATAAAATTTCCAAATGGGGGGCGGGAATCTTAGAGAATTTCTAGTTCAGCCTGTTTATATTACAGAAGATGAAACGAGGTGTGAATAGATTGAATGGGTTGCTCATTTCATTTATTAGAGATGGAGAAAATTAAAGCACATGAAGACTGAATTTAGCCAAGATACAAAAGGCTAAATGCTTTGCTGGTTATTAGTATCCAGAATTACTGACTCTCAATTAGTGTTCTAACTACAGAATAAAACCCTATTCCTAACTACCAAGAGCAAGTTAATTTAATGACAAACTATGCCAAAATGGTTTTGGGTCACTGTGTTTACCTTAAACCACCATAGGATCCCAGGGAATACCCTCATGCTAATTAATCCTGTACACCTGGTTAATGCAGTCTTCATAATTTATAATCTAAAGCCTTTAGGCACAAAGACCTATTAACATGCTAATATACCTTCTTACTAGTCTAGCTGTTTTCAATAAGAATTATCTATACTGAGCCAATGACAGGTAATTTTTCCAAATGATTAGCACCTAGGAAATCATACTCAAGCTGGTTGCTGATTAACATTCTTTGGTTTTGGTAGTTAGCATTTCTCATTCAGGCAGTTACTCTAGTGGGTTCAGTTGGAGGATTTAGGCTATAGAAAACCAAGCCTATTCAATGGCCAGTGACTATCTTAAGAAAATATAATTATGACATATGGATATGAACACTTGATTCACTTGACAAAAGATTATATAAAAATTTATTTAAGCTCTAAAAGACATTTTTGGGACAATTGCAGAAATTTGAATATAAATGTATATTTAAATGATATTATTGAATTACTATTGATCCTCTGACAATGGCATTATGGTATATTAAATGGATGCTGAAGTATTTAGGGGTAAGGTGTCATAATGTCTGAAAGTTATATCCAAGTGGTTCAGCAACAAATTATAAAGATAAAAGTTGATAGATGATAGATAATGATAGATAGATACATAGATAGATAATAGATGATAGATAGATAGATAGATAGATAGATTGATAGATAGATAGATAGATGATAGATAGGTAGATAGATGATAGATAGATAGATAGATAGATAGATAGATAGATAGATAGATAGATACAGTGGGGCCTTAACTTATGAGTGTCCCGACACGAGTTTTTTGAGATACGAGCCATCTCTCGGCCAATTTTTTGCTTTGAGTTGCGAGCTAAAATTCGGGTTATGAGCCAGCTTCAGATACCCCACTGCTAGTTGGCGCAGCGAATGTCACAGTGAACGCCACAACATCAGCCCAGCATCACCTGTCTCACTCGTTCACTTTTTGATTTGACATACGAGTAATTTGAGTTACGAGCTCCGTCATGGAACGAATTAAGCTCATAAGTCAAGGCCCCACTGTAGATAGATAATAAGTAGATGTAGCAATTTTTGGAAAAATTTTTAAAAATATTTTTTATTCAAATAAATCTATAACTTTACCATCCTGAGGAAATATTCATACCACAATGTTGACTTCCAAAAAACTACTTAAAATACCATCTTAATACTCAGTATTTGAATTATGTCACTCCTTCCATTTATCAATCTTTTCTCTCTCCATAAATTAAAAATTGAGATTTAAATGAAAAAATTTAAAAAATTCTAAGCATATATTAATGCCTTATGTATCCTATCTAATAAAAGAGAAGCATGGTAATTAGCGTACAACCGCTACCCTTCCCATTGGCTAATCAGGGAGATATGCAAATTAACTGCCAGCCAAGATGGCAGCCGGCAGCCAGGCAGCTGGAAGCGAACATGAGGCTTGCTTGCTTCAGTGAAGGAGGACTCCAACGTTCCCCGCCTGCCTTGCCGGCCTCTGAGCTGGCAGTTTGAAACATTGTAACAAATATAGAAGCTAAACAAAACCCCAGAAACCAGCTTTCAGCCGGCCGGGATCTCAGAGCTGGAGATGACACAGTGTTTCGATTATAGAACCGAAACAAACCAGATACCTGCTTTCAGCGGCAGAGGCCTTGGCCCAGAATAAAAAAAAAAGAAAAAAAGGAGCAGTTGGGAGCTTCAGTCACCCACCAGCCTGAAAACAGCCCTCAGCCCCTCACCCAGACTGGCCAGGCACCCCAGTGGGGACCCCCACCCTGAATGGTGTGTGACCAGCTGCAAACAGCCATCATCCCCTCACCCAGGCTGGCCAGGCACCCCAGTGGGGACCCCCACCCTGATCCAGGACACCCTTCAGGGCAAACCAGCCAGCCCCCACCCATGCACCAGGCCTCTATCCTGTATAGTAAAAGGGTAATATGCCTCCCAGCACTGGGATCAGCGGAGCCGCGAGCCCTCCTGGCACTGGGATCAGTGTGAGAGGGGGCAGCGCCCAAACCCCCTGATCGCCCTGCGGCTCTGTGTGTGACAGGGGGCGGGGCCACAACCTCCCTATCTGCCCTGCTCTGTTCGTGACAGGGGAAGGCGCCCCAACCCCCTGAACAGCCCTGCTCTGTGCCTGATAGGGGGGAGCTCCCCAACCCCCTGATCGCCCTGTGGCTCTGTGTGTGACAGGGTGGGCGCCCCAACCCCCTCCCCCCCCCACGGGCCCTGCTCTGTGTGTGATGGGGTAGAGCCATAACCTCCCCATCGGCCCTGCCCTGAGTGTGACAGTGGCGGCACCCCAACCCCCTGATCGGCCCTGCTCTGTGGGTGATAGAGGGCGGCACCCCAACCCCCTGATCCGCCCTTCTCTGTGTGTGACAGGGGGCGGTGCCCCAACTCCCCTATCGGCCCTACTCTGTGTGTGACAGGGGGGAGCTCCCCAACCCCCTGATCAACCCTGCTCTGTGCGTGACAGGGTACGGAGCCCCAACCCTCCTGATGGGCCCTGCTCTGTGTGTGACAGGGGGCAGCACCCCAACCCCTTGATTGGCCTTGCTCTGTGTGTGACAGGGGGTGGCACCGCAACCCCCCAATCGGCCCTACCCTGAGCATGACTGAGGGTGGCATCGCAACATCCCGATCCGCCCTGCTCTGTGCATGACAGGGGGCGGCACCCCAACTCCCCAATCGGCCTGCTCTGAGCCCGACCAGGGGCTGCACCTAGGGATTGGGCCTGCCCTCTGCCACCCAGGAGCAGGTCTAAGCCAGCAGGTCGTTATCTCCCGAGGGGTCCCAGACTACGAGAGGGCACAGGCCGGGCTGAGGGACCCCCCCCCCCGAGTGCACAAATTTTTGTGCACCGGGCCTCTAGTCTTATTATAATATCTTTTGGACTATATATATTTAAAAGAAAAATTCTCAAAGATAGACCACATGTTAGGACACAAAAGAAGTCTCAGTAAGTTTAAAAAGATTAAAGTCATATCAAGCATCTTCTCTAACCACAATGGCATGAAACTAGAACAAACTACTATTTAAAAAAGGTCAAAAATCCTCAACACATGGAGGCTAAATAGTATGTCATTAAAAAACAAATGGGAACAGAACCAAGATAGTGAAATAGGCAAACACTTGTACTTGCTGCCTCCCACAACCACATCAAAATTACAACTAAAATACAGAACAACCATCATCCAGAACCACGGGAAAGCTAGCTGAATGGAAGTCCTACAACTAGAGAAGTAAAAAAGAAAGCACACTGAGACTGGTAAGAGGTGTGGAGGCGTGGAATGGACTGGTCCAACACCCATGTGTGCTGCTTTTTTAATTGGGAGGGAGATCACCTCTGCAAAGGCCGCCCAGAGGAGCAAGGGGTCCCAGCCCCACATCAGACACCCAGCCCAGGGTCCCAGAGCTGGGAAAAGAAGTCCCTATGGGCAGTAAGGACTACAAGCTGTGAAAACCAGTGGGGTTTGGGGCTCAGTGACTCAGGCTGCTGGAGACTCAGCTGTTCCTCTTAAAAGGCCAGCACCACAAAAAAAAGGGGACATCTGGAACTTACAAGCTCCCACTTCCTCTGAGCTCCAGTGCCGGGCAAGGCTCAGGGGGACCCAGACACATACTAGGAGAAACTGGACTGTCTGGCATCGGGCAGGAACTTGGGGGCGGCTTTCTTCCAGATGGAGGTGCTCACAGCAGTCATTGTTCCCATGCTGAGACCTCCCCAGTTGCAGGGCTGACTGGCATCCATTTCTGTTTGCTCAGCCCTGGTGATTCTCTGAGACCCCTCCCCACCCAATTTACAACCACATCCAAGCTGCAGGCAGCGACTTTTGCATAGGAATGTCCTGTCCTTTCTCAAGCTGAAACTTGTCAAACAAGCTGCAGCTGGGTCAGGAGCCCAAAACCTACCAATAAAAGGCTCAAGACCCATCACCAGCACCAGCCAGCCTTGCTTCACAGCTGGACACTTCCAAACCCAATACAAACAGGAAGAATCTGCAGATCTCTCTGTATTTCTTGCTTGGTGGCCCCAGGCAGTGGCTGACTTTGCACCTCAAGAGACAGTGTTCCCAGTGGTCACTGGGAAACCATACCAGATTACAACTCTTCACATCCATAAGCTACACACTCAAGGGGCACCAAAGCACCACTGAAGCAAGTCCTGATCCATAAGGGTGTCTCCTGCATAGCAGCTCTCCCACTGTAGTCGCAGCTGGTCCCCACAGCCAATTAGCCTGGAGGTCAATTCCTCCCAGTGACATCAATAGCAATCAAGGCTCAACAACAACAAGGTTATGCACACAGCCCACAAAGGGGTGCACCTAGAGTGTCCACCACAGATGATTGGGGAGGCTGAGCCCCTGTGCCCTATAGGACACCTACTACACAAGGCCACTCTATTAACTCAAGGAGACTTAGCAGCTCTACCCAATACATAGAAACAAACACAGGGAAGCAGCCAAAATGCGGAGACAAAGAAACATGTCACAAATGAAATAAATGGAAGAAAACAAACTACTGAATATAGAGTTCAAAACCACAATTATATGGTTACTCAAGAATCTTCTAAAAACCTCTAAGAGATTTAGTGAGATTTTCAAGGATCTTACTGAGAATGCCAAAAAAAGGGAAAAGTACCAGTCAGAAATTAAGCATACGCTGACTGAAATAAATAATAATATACAGGGATTCAACAGTAGACTAGAGGATCCCGAGAATCAAATCAACAATTTGAAATATGAGGAAGCAAAAAAACACCAACCAGAAGAGCAAAAAGAATCCAAAAATATGAAGATAGTGTAAAGAGCCTCTGGGACCAGTTCAAGTGTACCAACATCTGAATTATGGGGGTGTCAGAAGAAGAGATAGAGCAAGATACTGAAAACCTATTTGACGAAATAATGACAGAAAACTTCCCCTACCTGGTGAAATAAATACACTTACAAGTCCAGAAAGCACAGAGAACTTCAAACAAGAGGAACCCAAAAAGGACCACACCAAGACACATCATTATTAAAATGCCAAGGGCAAAAGACAAATAGAGAATCTTAAAAGCAGTAAGAGAAAAGCAGTTAGTTACCTACAAGGGAGTGCCCATATGACCATCAACTGATTTCTCAACAGAAGCTATGCAGGCCAGAAGAAAGTAGTAAGAAATATTCAGAGTGATGAATAGCAAGAACCTACAACCAAGATTAATCTACCCAACAAAGCTGTCATTTAGAATTGAAGGTCAGATAAAGAGCTTCACAGACAAGAAAAAGCTAAAGGAATTCATCACCACCAAACCAGTATTATATGAAATGCTGAAGGGTATTCTTTAAGAAGAGGAAGAAGAAGAAAAATATAAAAAAAATAAGAACAACAAAGTGGCAACAAATACATATCTATCAACAAGTGAATCTAAAAATCAAATGAATAAAAAATCTGATGAACAGAATAAACCAGTGAATGGAATAGAATAGTGGGCATGGAAATGGAACAAACTGATGATTCTGAGGGGAAGAGGGTGTGGAGGGGGTGGGAAAAGATTAGACAAAGATCTTACATGCATGTATGCATTATCTATGGACACAGACAATAGGGTGATGAGTGCCTGGGGCGGGGTGGGAACCGATAGAGGGGAGCTATGCAGGGGGATGGAAGGGAAGAGGGACATCTGTAATAATCTCAACAATAAAGATTTAAAAAAAGAATGTATTACCAATGAGATCAAGGAAGAAATCAAAAATTACCTGGAAACAAACAAAAATGAACACACAACCATGCAAAATTATGGGACACAGTGAAAGCAATCTCAGAGGGAAGTTCATAGCATTACAGGCCTACTTCAAAAGGCAAGAAAAATCTCTAATAAACTAACCCTACACCTAACAGAATTGTAAAGAGAACAGCAGGAAAAGCCCAGAGTATGTAGAAGGAAGGAAATAATAAAGATTAGAGCAGAAGTATATGACATAGCAACTAATAATAACAACAACACAAAAGATCTATGAAACCAAAAGCTCGTTCTTTGAAAGGATAAACAAAATTGATGAAACTTTAATCAGACTCATCAAGAAAACAAAGAGAGTGGACCCAAATAAATATATTCAGAAATGAAAGAGAAGAGATAACAACTGACATCATAAAAATACAATGGATTGTAAGACTATATTATGAAAAACTATATGCCAACAAAATAGACAACCTGGGCAAAATGGATAAAGTTGTAGAAATATGCAATCTTCCAAAACATAATCAGGAAGAAGCAGAACACCTGAATAGGCCAATAACAACTGATGAAATTGAGGCAGTAATATAAAAACTATTCCAGCAAAAATAAAAAAATTCTGAACTGGATGGCTTCATAGGGGAATTTTACCAAACATTCAAAGAACTAACACCTACCCTCAAACTATTCCAAAAAATTAAGGAGGAGGGAAGACTTCCAAGCTGTTATTACCAACATTATCCTAATACCAACACCGAATAAAGACACAACAAAAAAGAAAATGATAGGCCAATATCCCTGATGAATATAGATGTTAAAATCATCAACAAAATATTAGCAAGTTGGATCCAGCAATACATTTTTTAAAAATCATAAACCAAGATCAAGTGGGATTTATTCCAGAGATGCAAGGTTGGTATGATATATGGAAATCAATAAATATGATACATCATATAAATAAAATGAAAGATAAAAATCACATGATCATATCAATAGATGCAGAAAAAGCATTCGACAAAATCCAGCACCCATTTATAATAAAAACTCTGAACAAAGTTAGAAAAGAAGGACCAGACCTCAACATAATAAAGGCCGTATTTGAAAAACCTACAGCCAACATCATATTCAATGGGCAAAACCTAAAAATGTTTCCTTTAAGATCAGGGACAAGGGAGGGAAGTCCAATTTCACCACTCTTATTGAACACTAGAGGCCCAAAGCACAAAATTCGTGCAAGGGGCTTGGCCTCTGCTGCCGTGGTGGCTGCCTCGGCCTCCACCCACCACGGCAGCTGCCTCTGCCTCAGCCCTTGCAGCCTCGGCTTCATCCGGAATGTCGTCCGGAAGGATGTCCAATCTAATTAGCATATTATGCTTTTATTATATAGGATAATACTAGAAGTTCTAGTCATAGCAATCAGACAAGAAGAAGAAATAAAGGGCATCCAAATTGGAAGGAGGAAATAAAACTGTCATGATTTGCACATGACATGATATTGTATATAGGAACCCTAAAGACTCCATAAAAAAATTACTAGATTTAATAAAAGAATTTGGCAAGGTTTCAGGATGCAAAATCAACACCCAGAAATCCATGGCATTTTTACATAATTACTAGTAGCCCAGTGCACGAAATTTGTGCACTCGGGGTGGGGGGTCTCCCCCCAGCCTGGCCTGTGCCCTGTCACAGTGCGGGAGCCTCACAATCCATCGCCCCAAAGAGGTAGGCCTCTGCATGCCTCACATCCCTGGGCCTGGAGCCGGGGGCGGGGACGCGAGCCTCATGCAAGTCCCTGATGCTGCAAGTCCCTGCCCACCCTCACTTGCTGTGCATGCAGTCTCCTACTGATTGGTCGTTGCACGTGAGGGCTTCATGACCATTTGCATATTAGCCTTTTATTATTAAGATAATGAAAATTCAAAGAAACTAGAAAAACCACCCCATGTACTATTGCAACAACAAAAATAAGACACCTAGGAATACATTTAACCAAAGAGATAAAAGACCTCTGAGAACTATATAACATTGACGAAAGAAATCAAGAAAGATACAAACAAGTGGAAGCATCATTAAAATGTCCATATACCCAAAGCAACCTGGAGATTCAATGCAATTCCTATTAAAATACCATCAGCATACTTCACAAATTTAGAACAAATATTTCAAAAACTTATATGAAACCAAAAAAGATTCCAAATTGCCTCAGTAATCTTGAGAAAGAAGAATAAAGTTGGAGGTACCACAATACCCCAATCAAACTACACTACAAGGCCATTGTGATAAAAAACAAACAAAACAGTTTGGTAGTGGCATAAGAACAGGCATATAGACCAATGAAATACAACAGAGAACCCAGAAATCAACCCATGTCTTTATAGTCAATGAATATTTGACAAAGGAGGCAAGAGCATACACTGGAGTAAAATCAGTCTCTTCAATAAATGGTGTTGGGAAAATTAGACAAATACGTGCAAAAAAAAAAAATGAAACTAGACTACCAACTTACACCATACACAAGAATAAACTCAAAATGGATAAAAGACTTAAATGTAAGTCATCTATACATATAAAGAGGTAATATGCTAATTTTTCCATGACAGTGTCCCCATAACAACCTATTTGCATATTGATGAGCGTGCAGCAGGAGGCAGGCAGCCAGAGCCATGTTCCCGGGGGCCTGAGGAGAGTGCCTGGAAGGAGCCAGACTGCAAAGAAGGAAGAGAAAGCTGCCACGGGGAGCTCTTCCAATCCCCCTGCACAGACACCCTACCCCAGCCCCCGCACCCCCAGGGGGACAGAGGAACACCCTACCCCAGCTCCCGCACCCCTGGGGGGGACGGGGAGGCTGACTGGATGGGTAGAAGACCCAGCCTCAGGTGCAGCTACCCCACACCTTGGACTCCCAATCTCTTCCCCAGCCACCCCTGCCAGGGGCCTCCACAACAATAGCACACTGGTGACCACCCATCAGCACCCCCAGGGCCTGCGGCCCACCACTGCTGTGCTCCCTCTGCTGGGGGGCATGCCTCTCCTCCCTACAACTCCAGACCCGAGTGGAGGCAGGCCTGAGCGGTTCCCCAGGGTCAGACCCTTCCCCTCCTGACAGCAGCAGGGCCATCTCCGCAGAGGAAGTGCACTGAACCTCACTGGGGGTGCGGCTAAACCCGCCCTTTTAGCCCACCTGGCTCCACCCTGACCCGGCCTCCACTCCACTCCAGGAGATTAGAGCCCCACCCTGAACAGGTACAGCTGCGAAACAGCCACATACAATTTAAAGAATGGCGCCAAGCAGGAAGGTTTGACAGTTACTTCCCCTTTGGCCTCACCGCCCCCCTAGCGCCCCCCTAATGCCCCTCCCCCCACCAGCACCTCCGGGGATGACCACCTCTACAGGGCTGCTGGCCAGAGTCCACCCTTCAGAGGCCTGTGGAATCCTCTGCAAAGCTTCCATAGCTACAGTCCGGGAAATACTCATGCCTTCCTCCCCTAATCAGCACCTACTACCTGTGAGGGTACCCATGGACTTAAAAATAACAATCCCTTCTGGTTTAGACATCACTTGATGAAATATTTCTAGGTTTATTAGCTCAGAACTTCCTCATGACAACCCAATGGGGTAGGCAGAGAAGAGATTACAATTCCCATGGTATATGTGTATGTATTCAGAAATGAAGCTCAGAGAGGGAAAGTGTCAAGCCCACTGGTTCCCAAGGTGCAGCACATGCCCCACAGTGGGGAGAAATTTGATTTTAAGTGGGGGCAATTCGAGAATGAGTTAACAGTGAATTTTTTGCATTTCTTATGGTTTTAGGGGGCCTCATCTACAGCGTATCCTATATAATGAAAGGCTAAAATGCAAATGACTGAATGGTGGAATGACCGGTCACTATGATGCACGCTGGCCACCAGGGGACAGACACTCAACACAGGAGCTGCCCTCTGGTGGTCAGTGAATTTCCACAGGGCAAGCGCCGCTCAGCCAGAAGCCGGGCTCACAGCTGGCGAGCACAGCAGCAGTGGTGGGAGCCTCTCCCGCCTCCGTAGCAATGCTAAGGATGCCCGACTGATGGCTTAAGCCCACTAAGCTGTCAGTCGGACATTCCCCAAGGACTCCCAGACTATGAGAGGGCACAGGCTAGGCTGAGGGACCCACCCCCCAAGTGCACGAATTTCGTGCACCGGGCCTCTAGTAAAACTATAAAAATCCTAGATGGAAACATAGGCAGTAAAATCTCAGATATCTCTTGCAGCAATATTTTTTCCAATATGTCTTTGAGGGCAAGGGAAACTCATGAAAAGATAAATGTGACTACATCAAGCTAAAAAGATTATGCACAGCAAAAGAAACCATCAACAAAATGAAAATAGAACCCACTGTATGGGAGAACACATTTGCCAATTAAACACCAGATAAGGGGTAATTTATCCAAAATATATAAAGAGCTCATACAACTCAACACCAGGAAGACAAACAATCCAATTAAAAAAAGAGTAAGGGACCTGAATAAACACTTCTCCAAAGAGGACATACAAAGGGCCAAGAAACATATGATCAAACTCACTAACTACCAGAAAGATGCAAATAAAAAACAACTCACACCTGCCAGAATGGCTACAATCAGTAAATAAACAAACAACAAGTGCTGGTGAGGATGGGGAGAAAAGGGTACCCTAGTACACTGCTGGTGGGAATGCAGACTGGTGCAGCCACTGTGGAAAACAGTATAGAATTTCCTCAAAAAATTAAAAATGGAACTGGCTTTTGACACAGTGATCTCACTTCTGGGAATATGTCCTGAGAATCCACAAACACCAATCAGAAAGAATATATGCACCCCTATGTTCATAGCAGTGTTATTTACAACTAGAGGCCTGGTGCACAAAATTCATGCATGGGTAGGGTCCCTCGGCCTGGCTGGTGATCAGGGCCAATCTGTGGGGTGCCAGTGGGGGATTGGCTGGCCTAAGGCCTGCAGTCTGGGGGCAGCTCCTACATTGAGTGTCTACTCCCTGGTGGTCAGTATGCATCATAGCAACTGGAGGTTCCACCAGTCATTCTGCCATTCGGTCAATTTGCATATTAGGCTTTTGTTATATAGGATAGCTAAGATCTAGAAACAGCCCAAGTGCCCATTAGCAGGAGTGGTAAAAAGTTGTGGTAGCCCTGGCTAGTGTGTTTCAGTGGTTGAGCGTCAACCCATGCACCGAGAGTTCACAGGTTCGATTCCAGGTCTGGGCACATGCCCAGATTGTGGGCTCCATGCCCTGTAGGGGGAGTTCAGAAGGCAACTGATTGATCTTTCTCTCTCATCAATGTTTCTATCTCTCTCCTTCTCCCTTCCTCTATGAACATTTCTTTAAAATATATTTTTATTGATTTCAGAGAGGAAGGGAGAGGGAGAGAGAGATAGAAACATCAATGATAAGAACGAGTCACTGATAGGTTGTGAGCCCGCAGCCATAGCATGTGCCCTTACACGGAATTGAATCCCGGGCACTTCAGTCCACAGGTCAACACTCTATCCACTGAGCCAAACCAGCCAGAGCAAAACAAATTTTTTTAAAAGCTGCTGTACATTTACACAATGGAATACTATTTGTCCATAAAAAAAGAAAAGAAGAAGTCTTACCCTTTGTGACCACATGTATGGACCTGGAGAATATTATGCTAAGTGAAATAAGCCAGAGAAAGACAGATACCATGTGATCTCACCAATATGTGAAATCCAAAGAACAAAATCAACTGATAAAATAAATGGAACCAGAAGCATGAATACATGGAACAGACTGGCTGTTGCTCA
Source organism: Myotis lucifugus (assembly GCF_000147115.1). NCBI lineage: Eukaryota > Metazoa > Chordata > Mammalia > Chiroptera > Vespertilionidae > Myotis > Myotis lucifugus. The sequence continues at coordinate 876,898 of NW_005871070.1, read as the reverse complement.
AGGGAAGGTTAGTGGAGATGACTGGATAAAGGTGAATGAAATACCTAAAAACAATATATGCATACCCCATGGACATGAAAAATAATTTGGTGAAGGCCAATGAAGTGGTGGGAAGTGGGGGAGGAGGTGAAGATAGGTAAAGGACGGGAGGGGGTCTCCTGCAATAATATCAACACTAAAAGAATGTTTCGATAAAAAAAAAATAATCATGAGGACACTGTTCTCACAACCAAGGTGACTGTATTCTGGTCATGCACCCCCAGTCTTCAGCTGCCTCAAAAATGCCCACTGATGTAGGTATAAATGCTTTTCCACATCTACAAGTAGCCAACTTACTCACTAATATCTCCTTTTGTGCTTTGCTTCAGAATCACCCTCGTCTTTATTTGGTTTTAATCACTCAAGGTCAAACAACAATGAGTTTGAATATGTGCCTTCATATAGCTATAAACATAGCTAACTTTACACTCTCTTTAAAAATTCATTTTTAAATCAATATAATTAACTGGTTTGAATAGAGTCATTGAGCGAATAGTAGCAGTGGACCTGTCTGCCATAAAAGTTTTAGATGTGGACCATTAGACAAGTATGCAAATAAACCAAACCCCACAACCCCAAAAGAACCATAAGTAGTTACTGTCAAATTTGTCAGGTTTTTGTCTAAATTTTTGTGGTGATGTTAACGATGTAATCCTGAGCTAACAGCAACCATTGAATAACAATTAGAGTAGTAAACATTCACTGAGACATCATAACACCATACCTGACATCTCATATGCAGTATAAATCCTCTTTATATCTTGTCCTTGATAAGGCAAGCATGAAGCTACATCAGCGCAATACATTGTTATAACTGTTTTGGAAACAGCCCATTTTTCATTTCATAGCAAATTAAGCAGGCTTTTCAAAGGACTAAATGTCAATAAATAAAATGTAAAATGTCACATTATATAATCATCTACATATCTGATGACACTGAGTGTGTTTTCTCTGAAGGAAAAAGGAAGTAGTAATAGACACACTTGCAAGCACATGCTCACACACACACTCACTAGCCATCTGACCCTGGTTCATATGTTCCTTTCATTTTAAATAGAAATGATCCTCCCAACTCTACCACCACCACCCCCCAAATAGACTGATTAACCAGAAAGCTAAAATCTGGAATCCCAATAATATTATGTCAACATGTTGACTTAATGAATATAAGCAAACAAATATATCTGACCTGATAAAATAATCATTGAATCAAATGAGGGAAATGTGATAAATATGTTTCCTTTGACTTAATGCAAAACTGCATTTCTGAGAGAATTCTGACTCTGCATAGAATGTTATATTTATGACTTCTTTTAGTGTGGGAAATGAGTTAGAAAAAAAAACAAAAACAAGGATAACCAGGATGGAGAGAGAAGTATGTGAAAACACTGGAAACACAAGAGTACAACATCAGTGAAGTCAAGAGAATTTTTACTCAGCAACTTTTGACATTTAATCCATTTTTTTCTTTTTCCACAGAATATTCTGACAATCCAAATGGTTGCAATGATCCAATATCCATTTATTTGAATAAGATTTTTTTAGCTCCTGTATTTTGTGAAATTTTTTTCTTCTCCTTTCAAAAGTCTTTTTTTTTTTTAATCCTCACCTGAGGATATTTTTTAAATAAATTTTTTAGAGAGCAAGGAAGGGAGAGAGAAAGAAAGAGAAACATCAATCAGTTGTCTCCCATACACAACCTAACCAGGGATTGAACCCACAACCTAGTTATGTGCCCTTTCCAGAATAGAACCTGAAGCCACAGGCCAGGGAACAAAGGTCTTCTTTAAAACAAAAGGAACCTTCTGAGTTTACGGTGAGATCTCTCAGTGTTAAATGCTAATTTATTAGGTATAAAATTGCAATAAAATTAACCCTAGCAATAACGGATCCCCACGGTCTTGATTTCACAATGAATCTGACATATCATAGAAAAAAATGAAGAAACATAATCAAATGTCATTGTTAATGATATTCGATTATTCCACCTGTGACCTGAGCTATTAAAACTATCACCTTATAATTGCAACTCATCCATTGGGAAAGCCAATTTCAAACATTATCATAGCTTAAAGGTCACTTGGAAAGAATGCAATTATAACAAAATTGTGTGTTAGTTATATAAATGAATTCATTTTTATACCTGCTCCCAGATTATATTTGTTCTTTAAAGAATAATCCATAGAATATGAGTTAAATATATTATATTTACAGTGTTTTTTTATCTCTTACACATTTTTTAAAATAAAATCAAGAACAAATTTTCCTCATATAATTCTTTCCCAGCAACCTTTTTTCTCAAAACAGCAGCTGCCATCAGTGACTTTGTCATGGGACCTGCTATGTGTTTGCGGAGATAAAGTCAGCTTCCTTCCTCATTCTTGCCCTGCCTCTTCCCCTTTCTTTCCTCTTGGACTTAGTGTTGAAGTGCTCTCAGGCTTCCTGCTCACCTCCAAAAATAGGAAGAAAAAGTGGTAAGTCAGAAAGCAGTTCCCTGTTCTTTATTAGCCTAAACAAATTTCCTGGTCTTTATTAGCCTAAATCCATGCTAGAAATATAAAGAGAAACAAAACTTGGAAATAAATTCTACCATTTGATTATCTTGAGATCCCCATAAGAACTAACATTTCTTAAGAGCTTTCTATGTGCCAAGCACTGTGACATAGCTAATTTAGATTATCTGCTTCTTTCTTTTTCTTGGTTTGAGTTTTATACCCAAAATGTTCACTTAAAGTTGTCTTACACTGAGGAATTGAAATCCAAATTACTTTGCTGGCAATTATTGAATGACTCTAAGTGACTGGTATCACATTGTTTGCGGGTTGTTTTTATCGCCAGCTAACAGGTGGCGCGGGCCATTTTTGCTATTTTTTTGCGCAAATGGCAACGTTCAGTAAAATTACGATAACTTTAGTTTACGTATTTATACGTTACCCGCATTCTACTGCTAGTCTATAAAAAACGTATTAATACGTGTCCCGCGCTCTACTACACTGGTAGAACGTATAAATACGTAAAACGTATAAATACGTTTCCCGCATACAATGTGGTATTTACACACTGGGGTAAGAAGTCAAAAGAGGGGTGGGGGGAATAGGAGGGTCAGAGGGAGACCAGGAGTCCCTGAGCCTCCCCTAAGCACCTAATTAGAGGACAGAATTGAAAGAAGAATTTTGCCATGGTGATGAGGCAAAAGCTAGTCTAAAAGAAACTTTCAGTCAAAGAAGAAGGGAAGAAGCAGACTAGTTGATAACAGATGGTACGTTACGAAGCCCGAACAGGAGGTTAGGAGAACAAGGAAACTCAGTGCCAGAGAAGTGGGCGTAGGCAGAGCAGTCAGTCTTGCCCAGAGTACCTGCTGCAGCTTTTTACCTGCTTCTTCCAACCAATTTGGCTGTTTTCTTTCATGAATTAATTTAAACTATTAATTGGTTTTTACATAGATAATGAGAAAATTAAGGTTAAAATTAGATAGGATTTGGCACCTCAGGTTCCAGAAAAGTAGCACCAACGGATTTTTTTTAACTCTTTAAAAAAGATTAAATGTAATACATATTATATATTAACAAGGATAAATCTCTTTAAAACATTGATGCATCTAGGATTTTTATGGTTTCATGACTTACATTTAACTTTTATCCATTTTGAGTTTATTTTTGTGTATGGTGTAAGCTCGTGGTCTAGTTTCATTTGTTTGGCATGCACCTGTCCAATTTTCCCAACACCATTTATTGAGGAACTTTTACGCCATTGTATGCTCTTTCCTCCTTTTTCAAACAGTAATTGAGCATAATGGCATGGGTTGATTTCTGGGGTCTCTGTCCTGTTCTATTGATCTACATGCCTGTTCTTGTGCCAGTACCGGGCTGTTTTGGTTACAATGCCTTTGTAGTAGAGTTTGATATCCAATATTGTGATCACTCCAACTTTGTTCTTCTTTCTTAAGATTGCTGAGGCTATTCAGGGTGTTTTTTGGTTCCATATAAATTTTTGGAATATTTTCTCTAAATCAGTGAAGTATGCTGATGGTATTTTAATAGGGATTGCATTGAATCTAATCCTATAGGAAAACATATGCAATAAAATCTCAGACATCTCAGGTAGCAGAATATTTGCTGATACATCTCCTAGGGCAAGAAGGAAAAAAAATAAACAAATGGGACTACATCAAAATAAAAAGGTTCTGCAGAAAAATAAGTCATCCTCAAAATGAAAAGGGAGAACATATTTGTCAATGATACATCTGATAAGGGGTTAATTTCCAAAATATATAAAGAACTCATACAAGTCAACAAAAGGAAGACAAACAATCCAATTTATAAAATGGACAAAAGACCCAAATAGACACTTCTCCAAAGAGGACACACAGATGACCAAGAGACATGTGAAAAAATGTTCAATGTCACTAATCATCCGAGAGATGCAAATTAAAATGACAATGAGATACCACCTCACACCTGCCAGAATGGCTACCATCAATAAGTCAACAAACAAGTGCTGGCGAGGAGATGGGAAATAGGGATCCCCAGTACACTGTTGGTGGGAATGAAGACTGGTATCCTCACTGTGGAAAACAGTATGGAGTTTCCTCAAAAAATTAAAAATGGAACTGCCATTTGACCCAGAGATCCCACTTCTGGTAAAATATCCTAAGAATCCCAAAACATCAATCAGAAAGTATATATGCACCCCTATAGCAGTGTTACTTCCAATAGCTAAGATTTGGAAATAACCCAAGTGTCCATCTGTAGATAAGTAGATTAAAAAAGCTGTGGTACATTTATACCATGGAATAGTATGCAGCACTAAAAAAGAGTATCTCTTACCCTTTGGGACAGTATGGTGGGACCTGGAGATTATATGCTAAGCAAAATAAGCCCATCAGAGAAAGACAAATATCACATGACCCCACATCTAATGAACAAAATAAATTGATGAACAAATAGGTCCAGAGACATGGAAGCATGCAACAGACTGACAGATATCAGAGGGAAGGCAGGGATGAGTGGGGGTAAGAAGAGATTAGCCAAAGAACTTATATGCATAGCCCATGGACACAGGCAATAGTGCAGTGAAGGCCAGGGTTGGGGTGGGAGTAGGGTTGAGGAAGGCAAAGCAGTGGAAAATGGGGGATATCTGTAATACCCTCAACAATAAAAATAAACCAAACTAAAATAAAATAAAAAATATTGATGCAAAAAGTAAGTATGCATGTCCTTGTTGTCTTTTCAAAACACAGGCAAAACAATTCTATATGTTGCTTATAAATGTGTTTATAAAAGTGTTAAAGCAGACTAGAGTGATGACTTTTTTTCCCTCCAGTGTTAACTTTTTTATAAAGCATGTTTACATGGCAAAACAGCTGTTTGAGTTTAGCCAACTGAGTTGCTGAGACTGAGGCATAGTCATCAGATATTATTCAGAAAAAGCATCAATAGAAAAACACTTTTTTTGTATGTTTTCTTATAGATATGATTCATTATTATCTTTTTCTTTACCCCATCTATGAATCATCATAGCTCATCAAAGGATTAGGGAAAAATCAGCCCAACTTTTGAAAAATAGCGATGGCCTTTATTTTTCTAACGAACACTTTCCATAATTCAGCTAAATTACACAAATGGGCAGCACCTGCTTCAGGTTATTTTAATTTTACAATAAGTAGTAGCAGGTAACATTGAGACATAAATAAATTTGACACTTTTTACCAATTCCCATTATCTGTAACTAAAATTCTTAATCTTTATCTTATTCAAAGTAGCATTATTGAACAGCTGTTGAACCAAATTTTATCTGATCGATGAAGCAATAGTTACAAAACATTCTTTTGCAAAGATTGCTAGGAAGGGAATGAGAGCAATGTTTAATAATCTTGGGTCTAACACTGGGGGGTAAGGGAGGCTAGGGGAGGTCAAGGGGAGAAAAAAAAAGGAGACATATATAATACTCTTTGTAATACTTTAAGCAATAAAACAATTAAAAAATAATAATAATCTTGGGTCTACACACACACAAAGCAATATTTCTGGACTTCTTTTTCAAAGGAGGCATTATTTTGTCTTAATGTGTTGAGATGAGGATGAATTTCATGCAGATTGATCTGAGCACGTAGACAGAGCCTGAATCCAGCACCAATTCTGTGAGGGAATGGAAGTTTCTACCTTTGCCTAACTGCTCTACCATAGCTTTCTCATACTTCTTAGAGCATCTCTCAGAGTCATGATAATCCATCAAAGAAAGTACAGTGACTACATAAGTGAGGGTAGCCATTAAGGTGAACTATTAAGATGCCTGAGGAAGGAAACGTTTGCACTACACATGGCTTTACACTTTGCTCTCTCTCTGAACCACAAAGGAAAGATGGATATCTTTTGGTCAGATGAACAGTTTATGAGGTTTTGTATTATATAAAGAAACATCTTCAGGGTCTTGTGTACATACATTGTAAAACCTCGAGATTTTTTATATTACACATACATATTTAATGTGATAATAAAAAACTTATTTGTTTCAAAGTCTCTTTTACCCTTGCCTGTATACTAAACAGCTTGATGTTATTGGCTAAATCATCAAGACTTTCATTATTCATGGCTGTAGTAGGAACGTGCCCAACTTCCATAGATATATAAATCAGATTTGAGTAGCAAATGACACATTCAGGTTGGGTAATATAACATCCATATGGAAGCATGGTGGTGGGGATTGAAGAAACTGTGTTTTTTAAGGCCCAGTGTGTTTCTTTAGTTGCAAATTGTTTATATAGTAAAATATTATTATTTTTATTTTAATTCCCCAAATGGCTAAACTATAAGCCAAAAACTAGTATATTGAACACAACAACATAAAAGAGCACAAGACCCTTTTAATAAAAGACAGAAAGAATCCTAAACTAGTAAGGCCAATTAATAAAATTCTTAATCTATATCCTATTCAAAGTAGCATTATTGGAAATCTTGGAAATTCCAAATGGAAATTCACTTGAATGTCACTAAACAGCATTTTACTATACAACCAATGTAAGCTACTTAAAGATTTGCATTTCATCTTCATGATATCTGTTATTGATAGCAGTTATTAGCAAGAAGTAGTGCTGTAACTAATATTCTAGGATTAGTATTAGGAAGTTCTAGGGAAACAGGGCCATTGATGAATCTTTCTGGATCCTGGATCCTATGAAAATAGTGGGTTCAATATCAGACTGCACATCATTTGACAGCCAAAGCACAACAAAGAAGGAAATGTGCTCATCAGTCTTGCTTAGTTTTATCCTAAAGTTAACCCAAACTGATGCCTAAAATCAGGTGTTCCTGAGTTACAATGTTGGGTAGATCACTTACAATGTATACATTACCAGAAAAGATGAGTCTCAAGTATTGTTTATACTACTGGGGGAAAAATAATTCAAATAGCATTGTAGTAAATATCTTAATCAAAATATTTATCCACTTTGATCCTAGGCTGTCTATATAATCCAAAAAATACGAGGATTATATCAAGTGTGGTTACTAGTTTAATCCACATAGCAACCAAAATGTATAACTCAACTCAGCCAGTATGTCTCAGTGGTTGAGTGTTGACCTATGAACCAGGAGGTCATGGTTCAATTCCTGGTCAGGGATCATGCCCAGGTTGTAGGCTCAATCCCCAGTAGCGGGTATGCAGGAAGCAGCTGATCAATGATTCTCTCTCATAATTGATGTTTCTATCTCTCTCTTCCTCTCCCTTCCTCTCTGAAATCAATAAAAACATATTTCTAATGGAGTAATTTTTCAAAAGTAGAACAATAGTAAAAATTTATAACGTCAATGTTTAGGTTACTTTTTATAATATTAATCTTATAAAAATAACAAATACAGTTCTTATGCATTTTACTGTGGAAAACAATTTTATTGATGTGTGTTCTTGATCTAATACTTTATGCAATACAAATAGGTCAGCTTTTCATTGATGTTCTGTGAACACTTCCTAGAAAAGTTTTAGTTTATATCTAACTAGAGGCCTGGTGGACAAAAATCTGTGCACCTGGGGTGGGGGGGGGGGTCCCTCAGCTCGGCCTGTGCCCTCTGGCAGTCTGGGACCCCTCAGGGGATGTCCACCAGCTGGCAGTCAGACATCCCTCTGGCAGCCCGGGAGCCCTCGGGGGATGTCCACTTGCCAGTGGGGAGCAGGCCTAAGCTGCAGTCGGACATCCTTAGCGCTGCTGAGGAGGCGGGAGAGGCTCCCGCCACCACCGCTGAGCTGGCAGCCATCAGACTGGTTTGTGGCTGAGCAGAGCTCCCGCTGTGGGAGCGCACTGACCACCAGGGGGAAGCTCCTGCATTGAGCGTCTGCCCCCTGGTGGTCAGTGTTTGTCTTAGGGACCAGTAATTCCCAGTCATTCTGCTGTTGGGCCAATTTCATATTACCCCTTTTAATATTATAGAAAAAGGCCTTGTGCAATGGGTGGGGCAGGCTGGGTTTGCCCTGAAAGAATTTCCACGATACAGGGTGGAGGCCCC